>NC_084576.2:3110000-3410000 GCF_033978685.3 Nerophis lumbriciformis
TGAATATCACCATGGGTGGAAGTTTCTGGCCATTAGCATGGCAAGCTAGAACCACAGTGAAGGATTACTTCTCATTGCCTGTGGTGCGAATATTCACCGTACGTGCTCCCGTTGTATCCACAGTGCGTTTCACAGGAATATCAGTTGCTGTGAAATAGTAATCCGTGTGCGGATGGAGAGATTGCGTCTTTTCATGAACCGGATCCCTGACGCTTAGTAGGAGCCATTTTGTGGTCTTTACAGATGTAAACACACAAAGGAAATGAAACGTACGGTATATCCGCGCGCTTTTTCTTCTTCTACGCGGGCGGGTGGTTGCTTACAGTAGAAGAAGAAGCGCTTCCTGTTCTATGGGGGCGGGTGCTTACCTTGGCGGTTGCTTGCGTAGAAGAAGAAGCGCTTCCTGTTCTACCGGGAAAAAAGATGGCGGCTGTTTACCGAAGTTGCGAGATCGAAACTTTATGAAAATGAATCGTAATATTAATCCATATATAAAGCGCACCGGGTTAAAAGCCGCACTGTCAGCTTTTGAGTAAATTTGTGGTTTTTAGGTGCGGCTAATAGTGCGGAAAATACGGTAATTCCTCTCACCTGGACTAGCAGCTAGAGAAGAAGAATGACTGGATGTTATCGTATTTTTCAAACAAAGCGCCAGATAATTAGGGCTGCAGCTAACGATTATTTTTCTATCGATTAATCCATAGATTATTTTTTTCGATTAATCGGTTAATCTATAGATTATTTTTTCGATTAATCTATAGATTATTTTTCCTTTTACCGATTATTTTTTTTATTTAAAATTAAGATGAAAAAACTAAATTTAGGCCAGTTTTTTCAAAAGGCATGGCTTTTATTTCCAAAAAAAAAAAGTATGGCCACTCAGTCAACATTGAAAACATGGCAAAACATTCTGTAACACTGTAAACATTTGTGCCAATCTAAATATTCTGGAGCACTGTAAACATTAAGTATTGCTTTTAAAATGTGCAAAATAAACATCCAGTCCAACACAGTACACTATAACCAATTCTACTCATTCCAGTGAGTGACTAACAGTTGTAATGAAGAAAGGTTAGCATGTCTACATGCTCTGGGGTGAGGCTGGTTCTTTTCTTGTTTACAATATTCCCAGCAGCTGAAAATAGGCGCTCAGAAGGGGTCGATGTGGCTGGAACTGAGAGGTAAGACCGAGCCAGCATTGCCAGATTTGGAAACCTTGCCTGATGTTCTTTCCACCATTTTAATGGGTTTTCATCCTTGGAAATGGGGGATTCTCCAAAATAAGACACTAACTCGTTTCTGACCATTTCAGCATCATTACTGTCATTGTTGTCTTCCTCATTGTTGCTGAGTTCATCTGAATCTGAGCCAAGAAGTGTGTCTAGTAAAGATACAGGCCGCCTGTCAGCATCTGGTCTTTCCACTTGCATTGCTGTGCCCTGTTGAGCGTGTGTCTCCTTTTCCCTTCTTTTCTCCTCCAGAACTATTGCATGCAGCTTGTATTGAACTTTTAAACACTCATCTGCAGTCAGGAATTTCAGCTTCCTGAATCGTGGGTCAAGTGCAGCTGCTAATATGCACACATTTGGTCCATCATCTTTGAATGTGGTCTCGGCTTCCCACCTGGATGTTATCTCACGTGCAGCAGTGACCTGGAAACACTTGATTGATGCATTTTCAAAAGCAGTTTGTGTAGCCTTCCGAAGCCCTTTGACCAGCAGAGGGACAGCGGAAACTGTTACATAAGATTCTCCACTCAGGTACACAGTTGCACATTCAAAAGGTTTCAGAACTTGTTCAAGTTCTTCAAGCAAGCTCCACTGGTCAGCCTTAAGATCCAGAAAATGCTTCCCTCTTTGAGTGACCTCCGGATCTGACAGAGTTGCTGTTATTGGCCACCTCTGCTTCAAGCAGGCGACTAATCTCACAGACACATCTTGTATGAGGCTGTGGTCTGGAGAACCCATTTGTTTTTGCTTAACCTTTAGTTTTGTACTGGATAGCTCACTTTTTCTGAAGTGCTCGACCAAACTTCTTGCTGCTCCTAAAGCTCTGCTGATGTGGTTGTCCTTTAGAGCATGGTTAACTACAAGCTGTAGAGTATGGCCAACACATCTGAGGGATGAAACACCATGTCTTTCCTCAAGAACTCTTAAAGCTGCAACAACATTTGCAGCATTGTCATGTACAATGACTTGTACTAGTTTTATGTTTATTTCAAACTTATTGACAACATCCTCAATCCAAGAGGCAATGTTTTCTGCAGTGTGCTTTTCATTGAGGGGCATTGTTGTCAAGTTAATTGAGGTAAGCTCCCACTCATCATTAACAAAGTGAATGGTGACACCAAGGTAAGCTTCAGTGGCCATACTTGTCCATGCATCAGTTGTGAGTGTCAGTTTTCCTTTCACATTTTTCAGGATTGCTTTGACTTCATTCATTTTCTTTGTGTATTTTTGCTCCATAAGCTTAGTGAAGTGGGTTCTTGATGGTAGTGTGTAGCCAGAGTGAAACCGTTTGATCATTTTTTGAAACCCTTCCCCTTCTACCATATTTAATGGCCTCATGTCTATGACCATCATTTCCAGGACACCATCAGTCAGGTCAGCGGCCACTTGGGGTGTGCATTCAGTCCCATGCCTCTTTGGAAAAAAATCCTGGACACTGCTTTGTCGTTTGCTGCAACATAAGAGACAACAATTAATTTTCATTTTAAATATACCCAAATACAGCTTACTTTAATACAAAAGGTTAATTAAACTACACACATTATCTTGTTAAATTGGTTTAATAACACAACAATGATAGTATGATTAAAGTGAAGTTAATTGTTCGTTTGTACATAGTATATGTAACTGTTAATGTTGTAAAAGGTATTTGCACAACTTATTAACGTTAGCGTTATAGATAGTATATGTAACTGTTAATGTTGTAAAAGGTATTTGCACAACTTATTAACGTTAGCGTTAAAGATAGTATATGTAACTGTTAATGTTGTAAAAGGTATTTGTACAACTTATTAACGTTAGCGTTAAAGAGGAGCGCGTCTTTGTAAACACTGAACAGGCACGCCAAACGCGCCTCTCAGAGCGAAACGGTGCTTTAGTTTATGAATTTACAACGCAGATACAAATGACACATTCATGTTTTTTTGTAATGATGACAACGTATACTCACGCGGATGATTGACTCGTTGATGGTGATGGGAAGAACGCTGTCGGATGTTTTCTTTTTAGATGCTCGTTCATAGCCGTTGTGCTGCTGTGATACGCCATTTCCGCTCGACACAGTGTGCATAAAACAACATTATTAGGCCGTTTATTAAAATACTCCCACACTTTTGACGACTTTTGGCGTGTTTTTTTCCCCTCGCTCGCATCGTTTGCTCTGCGCTCCGCCATGACAGTGGTGTGACGTAAATATGCGACGCGCCGACGCACAAAAATGACGTCGACGTATTTACGTAACCGATGACGTCGACTACGTCGACGCGTCGTTTCAGCCTTACAGATAATACCTCCTAAAAGATGCCATTTTGGGGTCCTTATACACACTGTAATAATACCCGTATGTTGAAGCACAGCACGTACGACTACGGTAGCCGTAATAAATGATAAATGATAAATGAGTTGTACTTGTATAGCGCTTCAAGATACTCAAAGCGCTTTGACACTACTTCCACATTTACCCATTCACACACACATTCACACACTGATGGAGGGAGCTGCCATGCAAGGCGCTAACCAGCACCCATCAGGAGCAAGGGTGAAGTGTCTTGCTCAGGACACAACGGACATGACGAGGTTGGTACTAGGTGGGGATTGAACCAGGGACCCTTGGGTTGCGCACGGCCACTCTTCCACTGCGCCACGCCGTCCCATAATGCGCTGACAAAGTATCAAGCGGTGCATAGCTACCAAGGTCGTTCTAAAACATTTTGACAGATTTTTGAGTGCTGTATGTAATGTTCTATATTCTCAATAAAACATCAAAGTTTTGGGGTTGCTTGCTCGCGTCATCATGCAGTCCACACGTATCTGTAAAAAGGCTAAAAAATGTATACATAGATTTAAAACAAATCTGTTATTATTCAGTCTTAACATTTTGTTATCGTTTTGCCATATTTTTAATTGTTGCTGCTTTTTGTAAACTGTACTTTGTTGGGATTTTTTAAAGTGTTGCTAGTTGTTTTTCATTAAAAACAACTAGCAACAAATCTAGCATCTTCTGATGTTATTATAGAAAATGTACTGTGTTTAGAGACTCTACTTCTGTTTAAGGACTTTACAATAGCAGCAACACATATCAGTAAAAGTGTTGTTTCATTAAAAAACAAGTTGACTTTATATGCTTACTAGGGCTGTGAATCTTTGGGTGTCCCACGATTCGATTCAATATCGATTCTTGGGGTCACGATTCGATTCAAAATCGATTTTTTTTTTTTCAATTCAACACGATTCTCGATTCAAAAACTATTTTTTTCCCAAAAAATTCAAAACGATTCTCTATTCATTCAATACTTAGGCTTTCAGCAGGATCTACCCCAGTCTGCTGACATGCAAGCAGAGTAGTAGATTTTTGTAAAAAGCTTTTATAATTGTAAAGGACAATGTTTTATCAACTGTTTGCAATAATGTAAATTTGTTTTAACTATTAAATGAACCAAAAATATGACTTATTTTATCTTTGTGAAAATATTGGACACAGTGTGTTGTCAAGCTTATGAGATGCGATGCAAGTGTAAGCGACTGTGACACTATTGTTCTTTTTTTTTTTTTTTATATAAATGTCTAATGATAATGTCAATGAGGGATTTTTAAACACTGCTATGTTGAAATTGTAACTAATATTGATACTGTTGTTGATAATATTCATTTTTGTTTCACTACTTTTGGTTTGTTCTGTGTCGTGTTTGTGTCTCCTCTCAATTGCTCTGTTTATTGCAGTTCTGAGTGTTGCTGGGTCGGGTTTGGTTTTGGAATTGAATTGCATTGTTATGCTATTGCTGTGTATTGTTTTGTTGGATTGATTAATTAAAAAAAATAATAAGAAATTAAAAATAATAATAAAAAAAATCGATTTAAAAAAAAAAGAGAATCGATTCTGAATCGCACAACGTGAGAATCGCGATTGAAATTCAAATTGATTTTCTCCCACACCCCTAATGCTTACCATACCACCTTTATTTATAAAGCCCTTTAAAAACAACCACAGTTGATAAATAAAGGGCTGCACACCACAAAGAAATACAGGCAAAGGAGACTAAAAGACTAAAATATAACATTTAAAACAGGGGTGTGTATGTGTATATATATATATATATATATGTATGTATGTATGTATGTATGTATATATATATATATACATATATACATATACATATATACACTAGGGCTGCAACAACTAACTTTAATCGATTGTAAAAATAGTTGGCGATTAATTTAGTTATCTATTCGCATGCACAGAGGCTACTTTTTATTTATTTTTATTTTTATAAACCTTTATTTATAAACTGCAACATTTACAAACAGCTGAGAAAAAATAATCAAATAAGTATGGTGCCAGTATGCTGTTTTTTTCTTCTTCAATAAAATACTGGAAAAGATAGAAATGTAGTTTGTCTCTTTTGTCCGATTATTAATCGATCAATCGAAGTAATAATCGACAGATTAATCGATTATCAAATTAGTTGTTAGTTGCAGCCCTAATATATACACACACACACATACATATGCACATAGCTTAATTATGTTTCATTGTATCCATTAAACCTTATCTAATTGTATTTACAATCCGCCACGTATGTATAAACACTAAACATCACAAAATGTTACAAATTAAGTCAGCCATTTTGAATATTCAGTTTCGAATTCCTTCGGCTATTTCCAGAGATTGACATCACTGGAGTAATGCGTCCGCTAACCAGGTCGTCAATGGGGGCTCTCTATTTCGCCAAACAAAATCCTCAAAACAACCATCCAAAACCCGCCAACATACTCTTTTTGTAGATATCGGGATCTGAATATTAACCAAATAGTAGCAATGTTGATATTATTAGCGCTAACGCAGACAAACTATTTTTAGCGGTGCAATGATACAAACAGCTCAGTAGCCCTCTGCTGCTTTTACTGTGAGCCAACAGCGATGTCTTGCTGCTCCCGCATCATGGCGTCTCAGCTCGTCAAAGTTATTCGAGATTATAAATCATACCTCTCATCTGTATAATGTGAGGATTTAGCCATGGAACTCGAAGTTGTTCATCTGTGACATTCAATTTATACCTGGAGATGGAGACAAACACACACAACCGAAGATGGTGTCTGCAGGGAGACTTTTCCTTGTTAACTCTTCGTGTCCATCATGATTCATTGTTTATCTAAACGGGAAGATATGAACATCCTATCAGTCGTCATTGCAGTGACTGCAGACATTGTACAAGAAGCTATCGTTTTATTATAATACTGCTACATGATGCTTAGTGTTTCACTAAAGCTGGATCTGTTTAGCAGAGCTTCTAAAATTTGTAGCTCATTCTCCTTATATTTATGATCAACAATATTAGTTTCTGTATTGTCATTTTTCCCAAAGTAATCGTCGTTGGCTCTTACAAAGTCTGCAAGATTTGCATTGTTGTTGGTGATGAAGGGGTCTGTGGTTCCTACCTCAACGTGACGCGATGACGTGTCTGGCTTGCTCATTATCTCTCAAAATGACTCGGGAATCTCTGTGAGATTGATACTGTTTTGATCAATATGAAAGCCGCCACACCTTTAAAATGACACCTAAGAAATCTGGATATTTTACATGAAAACAAATGTAACATTGTATGAATGGAAATACATGGCTAATTTTACTAGTGATGCACTGAAAATTCAGCCACTGAAAAACTTTGATAGACCGTAAGCAAGACGCACGCGATTGTCTGGACCCTCGGCAGTAAGACGGAGGCACCACCCGCGCGGTCACTTCACCCGCACCTTTGCTCAGGGTGGGGCGGCTTTAGACCCAGCCTTTAGAGCCAATCTGACTTGCCGACTTCCCTAAATCCGCCTTGTTCTAACATGCCAGACTTGCTGCGGATATGGCACAGCGGGGATTGCTCTAAAACTACAAGACAGCTTTTCTTAAAATATATGTTTTTTTAAATGGCCAAATATGTACTTTTGTGTTTACATTTCATTGACTAAATACACACTAGAATGTGTTCAACTTTTGTTCAGAATCAGCAACACCAGCAACAGCTGACGAGATTTTCGTCTCATTCATTTAGAGCATGAAGTGGGTTGTTCCACTGGAGCCAAACTAGACGGTCATTGGATAAATTCTTGGCTTTGTCTCGCCCACGGAAATAGAACGTCCTCCAAAAGTGAATTACAAGTGAACGTGGTCTCGGTTGGCAAAGGACGCCGGGCTTCCACATGATGATTGGATGTATTGTCTGAGGCTGAATGCCTTTTTGATTGACAGAAAAATGAGTGAACCAACGATTTTAAAATAGTATAGCATGCCATAGCATTTTCAAAATTTTATTCCGTTGTTTATGTTGATGTGGAAAATGTTACTGTTTTTTAAGTGACTTTCTGTGTTGGATATTTTTTTTATCTGTAATTGGAGACTACTGGTGTTTGCAGTGCTGTACGGTGTGACAGATTTACTAGCAAATGCGCCTAAAAATAGGCTGTGCGATTAAAAAAACAAAACAAACTGTTGCACATGTGTGAAAAGGGATTTCAACCCTTTTAATAATAAATCCATCCAAATTTGATACAAATAAATACAATGTTTGCCCATTTGTATAACATGTTTGAAATACATTTAAACCATAACCAAACAGACAAGTGATTGATCTCTCACGCTGAGATCTGTGTGTATCCCCCAACCGCGCCCCCCCAGCCCCATCTGACCCCTCACCCCTCCTGCGCCATTCACAAAGGAGAGTGGGGTTGCTCCTCTTAGCTCACAGACTCAGTGTTCAAACACGGATGAAATATAGATCTTAGTTGAAGGAACTGGTCAGTAAAAGACGAAAAAAAATGTTCACCACCACTTGAGACAAACTGCACTGTGCACTAGTAACTATGAGGATCGGAGAGAATATTGAACAACAACTCAATGTTTGAAGTGACAAACCTGCATCCAAACAATACCCATTTATTGATAAGAACATACAGCCATGGAAGTAGGGCTGGACAATATGGCCTTTTTTTAATACCGCAATATTTTAAGGCCATATCGCGATACACGATATATAGCTCGATATTTTGCCTTAGCCTTGAATGAACATAATCACAGCAGTATGATGATTCTATGTGTCTACATTAAAACATTCTTCTTCATACTGCATTAATATATGCTACTTTAAAACGTTCATGCAGAGAAGGAAATCACAACTAAAAAAATCACTATTTTTTTCATGTGGTGTTTATCTGGAAATGTTTGCCTCGGCATTTTGATGGTGTGGACGTGTGGCACCAAACGGAGATGTTGACATGCGGAGTAAGCACTGTTCATTCTCTAGCAGGTGACTTCAAATGATGCTACATATTCGCAGTAATGCTACTTTTTATAGCAACGCTTTTGCCCCACACTTGACAAATTACGGTTGTCTGTTCGACATATTCCCACTTGAAGCCAAACCACCGCCAGACGATGGACCCCCTGCTGTTTTTTGGGGGAATTAATTATTCCTTCATTTGTTACCAGATTTGCACCTTCTCTCTCTCTTGTATTACCACTCGCACGGCTACGCTAGCATCACAGCTAACGTTACCCATGCTGCTGCCTCTTTGCCGCGCGAGGGTGTATACGTATGTGACGTATGACGTGACAGTATGTGACGTGTGTAAGAAGGTGCGCTTGTCTGTCTGTGAGAAGGAGACACAGGAAAGAGCGAGGAGAGCCTGTAGTGTAATGCCAGCAGCTAAAAGCAACTGCGTGAGAACGTATACTCGAATATCAAGATATAGTCATTTTCTATATCGCACAGAGACAAACCCGCGATATATCGCGCATATCGATATATCGCCCAGCCCTACATGGAAGCACATTCAATCTATTTATTAAGTAAAGGTTACACAAACCAGTGAAAGATTCAAAAGAGCTGCTAACAAACTGCTGCTGCTAGCCTTTTTAAAAGTAATTTTCAGAACACAGCATCATGAAGCAGTTGGCAGGTTGGTGTTCCTGGCTAAGATATTTGTGTGTATGTCCTATAGTAATGTTTACCTTAAAAACCACCATTGTTAAAGGTATATTTTCATGTTGCTGCTTACGTTTAATCATGACTTCTTATGCCAGGACACTTTATGTCACAATTTGTTCTTTTGTGTTTTTGTTAGCTGAAGAATTGAGCATAGCTACCGTATTTTCCGCACTATAAGGCGCACCTAAAAACCACACATTTTCTCAAAAGCTGACAGTGTGCCTTATAACCCGGTGCGCTTTATATATGGATAAATATTAAGATTCATTTTCATAAAGTTTAGGTCTCGCAACTACGGTAAACAGCCGCCATCTTTTTTCCCCGTAGAAGAAGCGCGCGGTGCATGCTGGGATATGTGACGTTTCATTTCCATTTGTGTGTTTATGTAAAGACCCCAAAATGGCTCCTATTAAGTGTGTTGTCTGTCTAATTATAAATAATGCAGACGAGGCGTGTTAACTGAGTTCTCAACGTTTACTCACAGCGTGCTCATAACCACATTCTAACTGCCAGCATACAACGCTTCTCAGGGCTACCGCGCATGCTCGTAACTATCGTTGCATGCTGGGTAGTGTAGTTGTTATATTTGCTAGCTCATAACAGCACATTGAGAGACACGCTTACGCGCTTAATTCAATACTCGCCGTCATTCCGGGTGGATTGACAAAAGACCTCCAGCCGCTAGATATTGGTGTCAACAGGGCATTCGAAGCTAGACTGCTAACTGCGTGGGAACAATGGATGACAGAAGGCGAACACACCTTCACTAAGACGAGGAGGCAGCGCCAGACGACGCCAACATCTGCCAGTGGATCGTAAATTTGCCCAACTTTTCACTTCGGACACCGAAGACGAAGGATTTACGAATGAAGAATAACTTCAGAAAGTGAGCGCTATGTTTATTTTGTGTGTTGTGACATTAACGTTCGAGCAACATTATGTTGCTATTGCTCTGCACTATTTTGAATTTTACTATGTTTGTGATTGCACATTTGCGTACATTTTGGGAGTGAACAGAGTTGTTAGAACGCTGGTTTTTAATATATTATTAAAGTTTGACTGACCTATCTGACTGTTTTTTTGACATTCCCTTTAGTGCAGCGTAGGCGCGGCTTATAGTCCGGGGCGGCTTATTGGTGGACAAAGTTATGAAATATGCCATTCATTGAAGGTGCGGCTAATAATCCGGTGCGCCTTATAGTGCGGAAAATACGGTATATTGTTTTCAAGGCTTTTTCGCTGTTCTTATTTCAAAACACCTCTCAAGTTGGGATCCTTGTATGCAAAAACTACTGTTCTTACGTGCTGGAGGGATCCCCATCAGTCCCGAAAATTTTAAGTCAAGGCATGGTGGAGATATTTAGTTACGTCAACTGATATTTCCATTTATGGGTTAGTTTATGTGCAAAATGATATTGTTTTAGCGACAGTACTAACACAGTTTAGGGATGTGCTCTGTGTTTAGTTGAGCATTGCAGTAGGCCTTATGATGGCATTTGGTTTATATGTATGAGTGCACATGTGTGCATTGAGTTTTAATAATGAAATTGTGATATTTAAGACATTTCATATTGCTGCTATTTTTTTTCTGTGCTACAAAAAAAGTTCTGTGCTACTAATTTTTTTCATTTTGGTTCGACAAATGAAAAAGCTAAGTATACAGCCATGTGAGCGGTAAAGTGATTTAGTGCAAACTATGACAACGGCGGCCAAAACTGCAATTGTGTCCAAGCACCGTGTGACACGTAGCGTTAGGGTTGGGTGCTATTTGTCCGGGACTTACACTAATTCAAGGCTCAGAGCTTTAATCCATTCTAAAGTTTTTAAATATATTTTTGTACCACAAGTTATACATGATAATGTTGTACTACTGGAATATATGGTATACCGGGATGTTAAGTACAACTGAACCGAAAACTGTTCCACCCCTAACATATAGAGCGTATTATTGAGAGCATGTTCTTTATCAATAACATGAGTGATTTACTTTTTTAATTCATAACTGGCTATAGATATTTTGAGCAGCGGGGCACCTATTTCCATTTCTGTGGCATGAAATGTAAGATTTTAGCCCCAGCAAGTAAATGATAAATGGGTTATACTTGTATAGCGCTTTTCTACCTTCAAGGTACCGTATTTTCCGCACTATAAGGCGCACCGGATTATTAGCCGCACCTTCAATGAATGGCATATTTCAAAACTTTGTCCACCTATAAGCCGCCCCGGACTATAAGCCGCGCCTACGCTGCGCTAAAGGGAATGTCAAAAAAACAGTCAGATAGGTCAGTCAAACTTTAATAATATATTAAAAACCAGCGTTCTAACAACTCTGTCCCAAAATGTACGCAAATGTGCAATCACAAACATAGTAAAATTCAAAATAGTGCAGAGCAATAGCAACATAATGTTGCTCGAACGTTAATGTCACAACACACAAAATAAACATAGCGCTCACCTTCTGAAGTTATTCTTCATTCGTAAATCCTTCGAATTCTTCGTCTTCGGTGTCCGAATTGAAAAGTTGGGCAAATGTGGGATCCAAAATGGCCGGTTCCGTCTCGTCGAAGTCATCGGAGTCAGTGTCACTGTTCAGCAGTTCTGTGAATCCTGCCTTCCGGAAAGCTCGGACCACAGTTGAGACCGAAATATCCGCCCAGGCATTTACGATCCACTGGCAAATGTTGGCGTATGTCGTCCGGCGCTGTCTGCCTGTCTTAGTGAAGGTGTGTTCGCCTTCGGTCATCCATTGTTCCCACGCCGTTCGCAGTCGTGATTTGAATGCCCTGTTGACACCAATATCCAGCGGTTGGAGTTCTTTGGTTAATCCACCCGGAATGACGGCGAGTGTTGTATTTGTGTGCTTCACTTGTTTTTTGACACCATCTGTGATGTGGGCGCGCATAGAGTCGTATATCAACATGGACGGAGCTGTGTGAAAAAAGCCACCCGGCCTCTTCGCGTAAACTTCCCTTAACCACTCGCTCATCTTTTCTTCATCCATCCATCCCTTCGAGTTAGCTTTTATGATGACGCCGGCTGGAAAGGTCTCTTTTGGCAAGGTCTTCCTTTTGAATATCACCATGGGTGGAAGTTTCAGGCCATTAGCATGGCAAGCTCGAACCACAGTGAAGGATGACTTCTCATTCCCTGTGGTGCGAATATTCACCGTACGTGCTCCCGTTGTATCCACAGTGCGGTTCACAGGAATATCAGTTGCTGTGAAATAGTAATCCGTGTGCGGATGGAGAGATTGCGTCTTTTCATGAACCGGATCCTTGTCGCTTAGTAGGAGCCATTTTGTGGTCTTTACAGATGTAAACAGGAAATGAAACGTACGGTAATATCCGCGCGCTTTTTCTTCTTCCACGCGGGCGGGTGGTTGCTTACAGTAGAAGAAGAAGCGCTTCCTGTTCTATGGGGGCGGGTGCTTACCTTGGCGGTTGCTTGCGTAGAAGAAGAAGCGCTTCCTGTTCTACCGGGAAAAAAGATGGCGGCTGTTTACCGTAGTTACGAGACCGAAACTTTATGAAAATGAATCTTAATATTAATCCATATATAAAGCGCACCGGGTTAAAAGCCGCACTGTCAGCTTTTGAGTAAATTTGTGGTTTTTAGGTGCGGCTAATGGTGCGGAAAATGCGGTACTCAAAGCGCTTTGACAGTATTTCCACATTCACCCATTCACACACACATTCACACACTGATGGTGGGAGCTGCCATGCAAGGCGCTAACCAGCAGCCATCAGGAGCAAGGGTGAAGTGTCTTGCTCAAGGACACAACGGACGTAACTAGGATGGTAGAAGGTGGGGATTGAACCCCAGTAACCAGCAACCCTCAGATTGCTGGCACGGCCACTCTACCAACTTCGCCACGCCGTACTTGTACTTGTGCAGTTCTCACTTATATATTCAAGGGTTTTTCATTCTAACAGACAAATGTAACATTGTTGAACTGCTATTGATGAACTTGACTGCTTTATAAAGTTCCAGTGATTAAGCAGAATTCAAACATTAGGGGGCGGCGTGGCTCGGTTGTTAGAGCGTCCATGCCAGCAACATGAGGGTTCCATTTTCAATTCCCGCTTTCGCCGTTGCCATTGTGTCCTTTGGCAAGACACTTAACCCACCTGCTCCCAGTGCCACCCACACTGTTTTAAATGTAGCTTAAATATGTTGGTAATGGGTTTCACTATGTAAAGTGCTTTGAGTCTCTAGAGAAAATAGCTGTATAAATGTAATTCACTTCATTGGGGAATGTTCATCCAAGCAGATGAAGAGATATAGCTCGAGAAGATTACAGTATGTAGTGCACAATATAATAATTTGTTGTTGTTTTTTTTATCCAAATTGTACAGGAGAAGTGGTGTTGAGGAGTTGACCAAACAGCCATGATGAACATACCAGAATACTATGAAGGGAAAAATGTGCTGATCACTGGAGCAACTGGCTTCATGGGAAAGGTACAGCTGTTACCATTAGTCACTAGGTGAAACTCAACCAATGTGTGCTACCAGGCAATGATTGTATTTTACACACAATATGCTTTTTCAGCTGAACAAACGGTAGAAGATGGATGGATGGATGCTTTTTCAGGCCATGGCACGTGTACAGCATGTGCAGTATTATCTGGGTCATTTGAAATTTACAAACATTTTTCATTTACAAACAATGGTTAAGAATTAATGTGAACTTGGTACGAATAGCGAAAAGGGGAACAAACTCAACTCTTACTGGTACACAAATGATTCAATATTGATAATGGCTATCAAAAACTTCAATATTTCTTTACTGTAAAATGTGTCCATACATGCTAGATATCAGCAAAAAAAAGTGTGGGATTATATCTTATTCCATCTAAACTTTCCGATATTATTGTTTTGATACAAGCAGTTTTGCAGTGTGTTTACTTGTGCAAAGTTGGACAGACACTTAACATCTAAATGTCCTCCAATAAGCACACAGTGTAGGTAT
The DNA here is from genome assembly GCF_033978685.3 of Nerophis lumbriciformis. NCBI lineage: Eukaryota > Metazoa > Chordata > Actinopteri > Syngnathiformes > Syngnathidae > Nerophis > Nerophis lumbriciformis. Next base: position 3,124,174 of record NC_084576.2, read on the forward strand.
TTTCTTACATTTTAGTTATTTATAAAAGATAAACATGGTAGGCTTTTGGTCTACTAGTAGCTAGCAGCTACACAACAGCTAAGCTCAAAATAGCACACAAGCGAGACCCATGTAATAAGTGTCCTTCATTGAACAATATTGCAGTCTAAAATAACACAGTCGTCAATATAAACAAGTATCGAATAATTAGTTGCAAACAGAGGTGGGTAGTAACGCGCTACATTTACTCCGTTACATCTACTTAAGTAACTTTTGGGATAAATTGTACTTCTAAGAGTAGTTTTAATGCAACTTACTTTTACTTTTACTTGAGTATATTTATAGAGAAGAAACGCTACTTTTACTCCGCTACTTTTATCTACATTCAGCTCGCTAATCGCTACTAATTTTTATCGATCTGTTAATGCACGCTTTGTTTGTTTTGGTCTGTCATAGTGCCTGCGTTTCAACAAATACAGTCACTGGTGACGTTCACTCCGTTCCACCAATCAGATGCAGTCACTGGTGACGTTAGACCAATCAAACAGAGCCAGGCGGTCACATGACCTGACTTAAACAAGTTGAAAAACTTATTGGGGTGTTACCATTTAGTGGTCAATTGTACGGAATATGTACTGTACTGTGCAATCTACTAATACAAGTTTCAATCAATCAATCAAAAGTGTGAAGGAAAAAACACACTTTTTTTTATTTCAACCGTACATCCCGTCACAAGCCTAAAGACTGACTGCACAGTTCCTGTCTTCACAATAAAAGTGCCGCTCCATCGCGCCCGCGCTTTCAAAATAAGAGTCTCCGAAAGCCAGCGCAAACAAGCTAGCAAGCTACGGAATTTGCCGCCAATGTATTTCTTGTAAAGTGTGTGAAAACGAATATGGAAGCTGGACAAATAAGATACCAAAAACCAACCACTTTCATGTGGTATTAGACAGAAAGGAGGAACTTTTTTTCTCCTGCATTTGAAAACGTGGACGTTAAGCACTGCTGTCTGATTACAATCAATGCAAGTCATCAGAATCAGGTAATACACCAACTTATATTCTTGTCAACATGAAAGAAAGGAATCTATATGTGTTAAACATGCATGTATATTCATTAAAACACCTTTAACATGTAAACAAAAACGGCAAAATAAATAAATATAAATGATATACTGTATATATCAATGTATGTGTATATATATATATATATATATATATATATATATATATATTTATATGTGTATGTTACTCATCAGTTACTCAGTACTTGAGTAGTTTTTTCACAACATACTTTTTACTTTTACTCAAGTAAATATTTGGGTCACTACTCCTTACTTTTACTTGAGTAATAAATCTCTAAAGTAACAGTACTCTTACTTGAGTACAATTTCTGGCTACTCTACCCACCTCTGGTTGCAAATTACTTACACATACAAAGTATCCAAGGCAAAAGTGTTTTAGAAAGTATCAAATAACAAATGTGTCCGCATAGTTAAGTTTAGTTTAACTTACTGCATCATGAGCTTGACTTCATGACTTGATTTTATGAAGTATTAAGGCCGCCAGGTGTCGCCAAAAAAAAAACACTCAACAAGGGGAGCTACACTTTTTTGTGAATGATGCCTGCCGTTCACAATCATTATGAAAGACATGACATGTATTTTTTTTAATGCATTTTAAATAGTAAATAAATGCGATCAAAAGTCTGCTTGCAATGGAGCCTTTGGGAGCCGCTGTACTCTGCATGTTAACTCTTAAAAACATCCAAACATCTCCATTAAGGTTTTATATACTGTATTTTTCGGACCATAGGGCGCACCGGATTATAAGACGCATTAAAGGGGTCATATTTAGATTTTTTTTCTAAATTGAAAAGACTTCCTTGTGGTGTACATAACATGTAATGATGGTTCTTTGGTCAAAATGTTGCATAGATGATGTTTTACAGACCATCTTCAAGTCACTTTCTGACCATCGCTTCAGGATGCGCCGTTTCTTTGGTGGTCTTATTTTCGTGGCTCCACTTCGACAGCGTCTTCTCCCCGTCATCTTTTTTGTACCGGTGTAGCATGCAAGGACGGGGATGGAAGAAGTGTCAAAAGATGGAGCTAACTGTTTTAATGACATTCAGTCTTTAGCGAAGCAGTATCTCCTCATCCGTGGCTCAATAGTGCAACAACAAATAGCCGATCGGTAATGTGTCTCGTAAACAAAACGTCCGACCGAAACTCTTTAATAACTAAAGTTCCGTGGGTGAATTATGTAAACCCACTACACCGGTAGTTTTTAGCACTTATATAGCGAGTCTACTGACAGATATAAGTTAGAACTTTACACTACTTTTATTAGAAATAGCAACAGTGTAGGATGAATGCCCCATAACAAGAAGATAGAGAAAAATAAGAAGTTTGTTTTGCATAATATTGCAAAACAAAACGCCAGATAAAATGTCTGCTAATAGGTGCCATATAGGTGCCATTTTGCGGTCCTTATACACACACCATAATAATACCCGTATGTTGAAGCACAGTACATCTGACTATGGTAGCCGTAATGCTCCGACAATCCATCAAGCAATGCGGCTTCATTGCTTACCAAAGTCGTACTGAAACATTTTGACAGATTTTTGAGCGCCGTGTATAATGTTCTATATTCTCAATAAAACATTTAAAGTTTTGGAATTGTTTACTGGCGTCATCTTGCAGTCTATGTGTATCTCTTGTGTGACTGCCACCTACTGGTCACACTTATCATTTAACCATGTACCAAATAAAAGAGTTTCGAGGTCGGTAAGCACAACCAGAATTATTCAGTAAATTAGGCGCGTGAAAAGGCGCTCTGTCGATTTTTGAGAAAATGAAAGGATTTTAAGTGCGGCTTATAGTCGGAAAAATACGGTACATGATGGGAGTTGATATGTAATGTAGTAACAGGCACATTTATAATTACATTTAATATTTACGTATTTTGCTCATTTCAAGCATATTCGGTGCGATAATTTTAATTTTTTTAAACATTTCTTAAACATTTTTCAACATATACAATTAACAGTAAAACACACACATGTCAAATATTTTCCCCCACCCCACATTACAAATACAATTTAAGTATATGAAAAAAATAATGTCGTAAATCTGGAAACCTAGGAAAAGTATTATAAACAAAACTGCGGATCGGTAGATATCTAAAAAGTGTTGATTAGGGAGTGTGAATTTATCACAAAGTTGTTGGAAAGAGGCAAAAATGTTGTCAATGTATAAATCTTTAATGCTGCTGATACCCAGGCTTGATCTTAAAAATGCACTATTGACAAGAGAGAGAGGGAAGGCATGGTTAGCAGTGATGGATGCAAGACTAGAAATAGTCTGTAAGCCAAAATAGCGCTTAAACTGAACCCAAATTCTGAATGAGGTTTTCACGATTAGATTTTTTATAAAAGTGGAAGAGTGGCTAGGAGAGTGAACCAGGACCCTAAGAGATACTAGTTTGATTGAGTTAGCCTCCATAACCAAACATAACAGAGGGGGATCAAATGCAACCAATATTTAACCAATATTTAAGATTTCTAATGTTGGTGGCCCAGTGGTAAAATCTAAAGTTTAGTAGCGCTAATCCTCCCAGCAATTTGGGTCTCTGCAAATATTGTTTATGTAACCTGTGAATCTTTTTCTTCCAAATCAAATCTGAAATATGACTATCTAATTTACAAAAGAAGAACTGAGGGAGAAAAATTGGTACACACTGGAACAAATAGGAAAATCGCGGAAGTACATTCATTTGAACAGAGTTGGCATGAGCCAGTGTGGATAAATTAAGTAAAGACCAGCGATCAAAATGTTCCTGAATTCTGGACAACAGTGAAACAAAGTTGGCCTTATAAAGCTCTGCAAGGTGGAGCAGTAAAGTCAAACATATTCTGAGGCCTCAGGAAATAAATGTAATGGCTTAATCCATTAAAAATCTGAATCTCTCCAGGACATAAAATAGATAATTCCACTCTACTTGGTCAAATGCCTTTTCAGCACCCAGAGATATCACTGCCTCTTTAGAGCAGGCACATCATACAATACAGGTACCGGTAAAAGCCAGTAAATTAGAATATTTTGAAAAACTTGATTTATTTCAGTAATTGCATTCAAAAGGTGTAACTTGTACATTATATTTATTCATTGCACACAGACTGATGCATTCAAATGTTTATTTCATTTAATTTTGATGATTTGAAGTGGCAACAAATGAAAATCCAAAATTCCGTGTGTCACAAAATTAGAATATTACTTAAGGCTAATACAAAAAAGGGATTTTTAGAAATGTTGGCCAACTGAAAAGTATGAAAATGAAAAATATGAGCATGTACAATACTCAATACTTGGTTGGAGCTCCTTTTGCCTCAATTACTGCGTTAATGCGGCGTGGCATGGAGTCGATGAGTTTCTGGCACTGCTCAGGTGTTATGAGAGCCCAGGTTGCTCTGATAGTGGCCTTCAACTCTTCTGCGTTTTTGGGTCTGGCATTCTGCATCTTCCTTTTCACAATACCCCACAGATTTTCTATGGGGCTAAGGTCAGGGGAGTTGGCGGGCCAATTTAGAACAGAAATACCATGGTCCGTAAACCAGGCACGGGTAGATTTTGCGCTGTGTGCAGGCGCCAAGTCCTGTTGGAACTTGAAATCTCCATCTCCATAGAGCAGGTCAGCAGCAGGAAGCATGAAGTGCTCTAAAACTTGCTGGTAGACTGCTGCATTGACCCTGGATCTCAGGAAACAGAGTGGACCGACACCAGCAGATGACATGGCACCCCAAACCATCACTGATGGTGGAAACTTTACACTAGACTTCAGGCAACGTGGATCCTGTGCCTCTCCTGTCTTCCTCCAGACTCTGGGTCCTCGATTTCCAAAGGAAATGCAAAATTTGCATGGTTGGGTGATGGTTTGGGGTGCCATGTCATCTGCTGGTGTCGGTCCACTCTGTTTCCTGAGATCCAGGGTCAACGCAGCCGTCTACCAGCAAGTTTTAGAGCACTTCATGCTTCCTGCTGCTGACCTGCTCTATGGAGATGGAGATTTCAAGTTCCAACAGGACTTGGCGCCTGCACACAGCGCAAAATCTACCCGTGCCTGGTTTACGGACCATGGTATTTCTGTTCTAAATTGGCCCGCCAACTCCCCTGACCTTAGCCCCATAGAAAATCTGTGGGGTATTGTGAAAAGGAAGATGCAGAATGCCAGACCCAAAAATGCAGAAGAGTTGAAGGCCACTATCAGAGCAACCTGGGCTCTCATAACACCTGAGCAGTGCCAGAAACTCATCGACTCCATGCCACGCCGCATTAACGCAGTAATTGAGGCAAAAGAAGCTCCAACCAAGTATTGAGTATTGTACATGCTCATATTTTTCATTTTCATACTTTTCAGTTGGCCAACATTTCTAAAAATCCCTTTTTTGTATTAGCCTTAAGTAATATTCTAATTTTGTGACACACGGAATTTTGGATTTTCATTTGTTGCCACTTCAAATCATCAAAATTAAATGAAATAAACATTTGAATGCATCAGTCTGTGTGCAATGAATAAATATAATGTACAAGTTACACCTTTTGAATGCAATTACTGAAATAAATCAAGTTTTTCAAAATATTCTAATTTACTGGCTTTTACCTGTATATTGAAAAGACATGGAATACTAGAAAAAGACTGCCTATTCCAAATGAATCCGGTTTGAGTCACATTGATAATAGAAGGGAGAATAGTATCAAGACGGGAAGCCAACAGTTTGGATAATAATTTAAAGTCCACATTTAACAGGCTAATAGGACGGCGGGGGGGGGGGTTAATTTGGCCCGCGAGACCGCACAAGTTCAATAAACAATTTGACCAGGAGAAGTACATCCATATCATATATAAATATTAAGTGGTCTGAAAAGGAAGTTTTGGGAACGCCCGCATCTGTGTTCAACAAATAAGCTGTCGACAGCACAGACCACCCTTCGAAGGTTCCAGGAACCTTCCAAAAGTGTCACATAGCTAGCAAAAAACTGAAAATAGTTTCTAAAGAACTATTTTTTGGTGGAAAAACAGGGAGAACTTTATTAAATATTAAATATGAAAGTTTCTTAAAAAGTTTCTGCCGTGGAAAAGTGTCTATTGTATAGTAAGTAATTGTTTTATTATGTTTGTAGTTTGTTTCTTGTTTAGTACTTAGCAATAGTGTTACTTGCTAGATCTGCTTATCACTCAGATTTTAAAACTTGTACTTCATCCTCCTTATATTCAAGTTCCAAGGTATCAGTTTCTGATCATTTGTCCCAAAATAATCGCTGTTGGCTCTAATGAAATTTGCCATGATTAGCAGGTGTTGTTGTTGAAGCAAATGGCAAATGCTGTGATGCATCTTTGAAATTAATAAGCCGCCATATGCTTAAAATGACCACAATGCGTAAATGTTACATGTTCTACCGGTAAATATGCATGTGACTACTATACATATATACTTACTTACAGCATGTAAATAAAACATTGATGGATGTTTTTAGAGCATTTTATTGGCGAAATGGAGCAACTACCATTACCTCCATTGCTAGCTTACTCTGGCTAGTGTTTAGTTACGAGTTAAAATGCATAAAAAAAGAACATGTCTTCTTGTTTCACGTAAGGATTGTGACTGATAGGTAAAATTCCCAAAAAGTGCAGTTCCCCTTAAAGTACCGCATAATCCCATTCCAGACCGTTAATAATAAATAGGTTATTGTTTTTCATACCATTGTTCTGTTTGTTTACTTGATTAAACTATTTTATAACATTCCACTCTACAAAATAATAAATGTATGTTTGATTCCTGCTAGTTTGCGATATATTTAGCTTGCAGCACTCATTAGCTTTAGCCCACTAGTTTCATTGGATACATTTTTTTAAGATGCACCATTGAAATGAGAGCTTCTCAAATAGTCTCACCCTGGAACCCACATTTTTGCCCCTAAGTGAAAAAATCACAAATGCAAAACATAACTACCGTATTTTCCGCACTATAAGGCGCACCTAAAAACCACAAATTTTCTCAAAAGCTGACAGTGCGCCTTATAACCCGGTGCGCTTTATTACGATTCATTTTCATAAAGTTTCGATCTCGCAACTTCGGTAAACAGCCGCCATCTTTTTTCCCGGTAGAACAGGAAGCGCTTCTTCTTCTACGCAAGCAACCGCCAAGGAAAGCACCCGCCCCCATAGAACAGGAAGCGCTTCTTCTTCTACTGTAAGCAACCACCCGCCCCCGGAAGAAGAAAAAAAAACGCGCGGATATCACCGTACGTTTCATTTCCTGTTTACATCTGTAAAGACCACAAAATGGCTCCTACTAAGCGACAAGGATCCGGTTCATAAAAAGACGCAATCTCTCCATCCGCACACGGATTACAACCGTATTTCACAGCAACTGATATTCCTGTGAACCGCACTGTGGAACGGGAGCACGTACGGTGAATATTCGCACCACAGGGAATGAGAAGTCATCCTTCACTGTGGTTCTAGCTTGCCATGCTAACTTCCACCCATGGTGATATTCAAAAGGAAGACCTTGCCAAAAGAGACCTTTCCAGCCGGCGTCATCATAAAAGCTAACTCGAAGGGATTGATGGATGAAGAAAAGATGAGCGAGTGGTTAAGGGAAGTTTACGCGAAGAGGCCGGGTGGCTTTTTTCACACAGCTCCGAAGGCGAACACACCTTCACTAAGACGGGCAGACAGCGCCGGACGACATACGCCAACATTTGCCAGTGGATCGTAAATGCCTGGGCAGATATTTCGGTCACAACTGTGGTCCGAGCTTTCCGGAAGGCAGGATTCACAGAACTACTGGACAACAACAGCGACACTGACTCCGATGACTTCGACGAGACGGAACCGGCCATTTTGGATCCCACGCTTGCGCAACTTTTCAATTCGGACACCGAAGACGAAGAATTCGAAGGATTTACGAATGAAGAATAACTTCAGAAGGTGAGCGCTATGTTTATTTTGTGTGTTGTGACATTAACGTTCGAGCAACATTATGTTGCTATTGCTCTGCACTATTTTGAATTTTACTATGTTTGTGATTGCACATTTGCGTACATTTTGGGACAGAGTTGTTAGAACGCTGGTTTTCAATATATTATTAAAGTTTGACTGAACTATCTGACTGTTTTTTTGACATTCCCTTTAGCGCAGCGTAGGCGCGGCTTATAATCCGGGGCGGCTTATAGGTGGACAAAGTTATGAAATATGTAATTCATTGAAGGTGCGGCTAATAATCCGGTGCGCCTTATAGTGCGGAAAATACGGTAAAGCCATTAATTAGGTATTTCACGCTAGAACTTAAGACTGAAGGCTTAATTATTATTATTATTATTATTATTTATGCTATTTAGTGTGTGATTTAAAAATAAATGCCAAAAAACTAGGGGCAGTGTTTTCTTGAAAGGGAGCAACCACACAGCTGTCGTTGACTAGATATTTAACTTCCTGTGCAGCGGTGAGCAACGGCGACTGTGACGTCCAGATCATTGTTGGAACTGGAGCTAATGATTGAGAAACAGTTAATATAAAAAGACGAAAACAAGCATCACTATAACGACACACTCAGAAATTGCACTTAGATATTAAGTACACAAGACTTGTAGCCAAAAGTTTGCATTTAAACCTTCAATCACTGTTGTTGCTAGGTCTTATACAGCATTTTGTGGATTTTTAGCACAACTTTTGGGTGCCTGTGCTCCTGGACCCTCTTCAGCAGACAATCCCAATACCTCTTTCCTTTTTTTACTACTGAAGGTCTTGCTGGAGAAACTGCTAAGGTCATGCCCAGGAGTTAATGCGGTCTATGTGATGGTCAGGTCCAAAGCAGGACAGAATCCTCAGGCCCGTGTTACTGACATGATCAGTAGCAAGGTAAGAGTAAATAAATAAGGAACAGGTTGAATAGCACTATTACCCCCTGAAGACACTATAGTTGGCAGAATAACACAATCACATTGCAGCATTGTATACATATTACTGCAGGTAAAGTCAATTGTATTTATCAAGGTTTGTTCCATTTCTGCTTGTGTCGGAAAACAGTTTTGAAACCTGAACTACCGGTAGTCCAAGGAAACCAAAATCCTAATGGACATATTAACTAAGGATGTACCGATCGGCTACAGATCGGTCGATTTACGTAAACAAGTGTGATGCCGATAAATGCCTTTCAATCCCAATCACAAAAACCGATCCTCTCTGGCTGATACTTTATTTATTTGTGGTCCCCCAGCTACCAGCTAACTCTTTGTGTCCATACACAGTGTGGAGCTGCTCCCCTAATTTAATAATCCTACATTGAGGCCTATAAACGCTATTTGTTACAAGTGTATTATCACTGGAGGACGAGGCCAATGTTTACAAATTGGTCTTTTAAGGGAAATAAAATAAAATATTTAAAATATAGATAATAGTTTTTACTTTGGTTTAGTTATTATGTGTAAATGTGTGTGTAACAAAAGATTTTAAGGAATTATTTTAATTTAATTTGTTGATATTATCACGCTGTCAAATAGCACTCACCATAAAACATTTACATGTATCAGCCAATCTCACTCGTATATAATCGGAATTGGCAGCTGCAAGATTGGAGCAGCCATAAAGATTATCGTTAAACATGACTGTTTACATCGTGGTCAAAAGTTTACATACACTTGTAAAGAACATAATGTCATGGCTGTTTTGAATGTCCAATAATTTCTACAACTCTTATTTTTTTGTGATAGAGTGATGGGAGCACATACTTGTTGGTCACAAAAAACATTCATGAAGTTTGGTTCTTTTATGAATTTATTATGGGTCTACTGAAAATGTGACGAAATCTGCTTGGTCAAAAGTATACATACAGCAATGTTAATATTTGGTTGCATGTCCCTTGGCAAGTTTCACTGCAATAAGGCGCTTTTGGTAGCCATCCACAAGCTTCTGGCAAGCTTCTGGTTGATTTTTTGACCACTCCTCTTGACAAAATTGGTGCAGTTCAGTTAAATGTGTTGGTTTTCTGACATGGACTCGTTTCTTCTGCATTGTCCACATATTCTCAATAGAGTTTAAGTCAGGACTTTGGGAAGGCCATTCTAAAACCTTAATTCTAGCATGATCTAGCCATTCCTTTACCACAGTGTGTTTGGGGCCATTGTCCTGTTGGAACAACCAACTGTGCCCAAGACCCAACCTCCGGGCTGATGATTTTAGGTTGTCCTGAAGAATTTGGAGGTAATCCTCCTTTTTCATTGTCCCATTAACTCTCTGTAAAGCACCAGTTCCATTGGCAGCAAAACAGGCCCAGAGCAAAATACTACTACCACCATGCTTGACGGTAGGCTTGCTGGTCTTGGGATTAAAAGCCTCACCTTTTCTCCTCCAAATATATTGCTGAGTATTGTGGCCAAACAGCTCAATTTATGTTTCATCTGCCCTCAGAACTTTCTTCCAAAAGGTCTTATCTTTGTCCATGTGATCAGCAGCAAACTTTAGCCGAGCCTTAAGGTGTCGCTTCTGGAGCAAGGGCTTCCTTCTTGCATGGTAGCCTCTCAGTCCATGGCAATGAAGAACACCCTTGACTGTGGACACTGACGCCTGTGTTCCAGCAGCTTCCAATTCTTTGCAGACCTGCTTTTTGATAGTTCTCGGTTAACTCTTGATCATCCTGACCAATTTTCTCTCAGCAGCAGGTGATTGCTTGCGTTTTCTTTCTGATCGTGGCAGTGACAAAAATGTGCCATGCACTTTATACTTACGAACATTTGTCTGCACAGTTGCTCTTGGGACCTTAAGCAGATTTGAAAAGGCTCCAAGTGACTTTCATTACTTGTTCAAGTCAATGATTCGTCTTTTCAGATCTGTGCTGAGTTCCTTTGACTTTCCCATTGTCGCGTTTGTAACCGAGTCTAATGACTGCATCACATGAGCCCTATTTAAATAGGCTCAGAGAAGTCAACAGGTGTCGTCAATCATAATCACTCACATGAAGTGAAGAGGCCATGCCATGAAGCTAATTTGATTTGATTGTAACTTTTCAACATCACCAAAATTGATAATGTATGTTGCTGTATGTATACTTTTGACCCAGCAGATTTGGTCACATTTTCAGTAGACCCATATTAAATTCATAAAAGAACCAAACTTCATGAATGTTTTTTGTAACCAACAAGTATGTGCTCCAATCACTCTATCACAAAATAATACAGGTAAAAGCCAGTAAATTAGAATATTTTGAAAAACTTGATTTATTTCAGTAATTGCATTCAAAAGCTGTAACTTGTACATTATATTTATTCATTGCACACAGACTGATGCATTCAAATGTTTATTTCATTTAATTTTGATGATTTGAAGTGGCAACAAATGAAAATCCAAAATTCCGTGTGTCACAAAATTAGAATATTACTTAAGGCTAATACAAAAAAGGGATTTTTAGAAATGTTGGCCAACTGAAAAGTATGAAAATGAAAAATATGAGCATGTACAATACTCAATACTTGGTTGGAGCTTCTTTTGCCTCAATTACTGCGTTAATGCGGCGTGGCATGGAGTCGATGAGTTTCTGGCACTGCTCAGGTGTTATGAGAGCCCAGGTTGCTCTGATAGTGGCCTTCAACTCTTCTGCGTTTTTGGGTCTGGCATTCTGCATCTTCCTTTTCACAATACCCCACAGATTTTCTATGGGGCTAAGGTCAGGGGAGTTGGCGGGCCAATTTAGAACAGAAATACCATGGTCCGTAAACCAGGCACGGGTAGATTTTGCGCTGTGTGCAGGCGCCAAGTCCTGTTGGAACTTGAAATCTCCATCTCCATAGAGCAGGTCAGCAGCAGGAAGCATGAAGTGCTCTAAAACTTGCCGGTAGACGGCTGCGTTGACCCTGGATCTCAGGAAACAGAGTGGACCGACACCAGCAGATGACATGGCACCCCAAACCATCACTGATGGTGGAAACTTTACACTAGACTTCAGGCAACGTGGATCCTGTGCCTCTCCTGTCTTCCTCCAGACTCTGGGACCTCGATTTCCAAAGGAAATGCAAAATTTGCATGGTTGGGTGATGGTTTGGGGTGCCATGTCATCTGCTGGTGTCGGTCCACTCTGCTTCTAATGCCATTATGCTAATATATATAATAATAATAATATAATGCTAATGCTTCCCATGGACCCCTTGTTCCAGGTGATTTCAGTGATTTTCTTTCTTTAATGGGAGGTTTGGTATCCGCTTCTGTTGAAGCGTACAAAACACATATTTTTTTGTTGTTTCACAATTTCACATTCAAGCTAGCTTAGCGGTTAGCATGGCTTCTCCTCTCCTGCCTGTTTTGCTCTGTGTTTTTGCGCCAAGTCCACATTTTAGAACCAACTGTATTGCTTTATGTAACATTTTTAAATAATCAATATTTGGACTTTTGTCCATTAATTCACAATTGTCTACGTCCCAATTGCGATGCATTAAAAAATAAATCCTGTCCCCCAACCCTAATGTCCAAGTTCAAAACCCTCTCCGAACTGAACTTTCAAACAAAACAGAAGGTGAGTTGAGAAGGTGATCTTACTTACAAAGTAAGAAGGGTAGGTGCATGTATTTCACATACAAATAAAAGGTAAGACTGCAAATGTTTTCACCTCATTGACTATATTTAATGGAAACCGGAATATTGTTTGCATGGAAACGTAGTGATTTTCATTTATCGGCCTTTTGATGTGGTGAAATAGAGAATACCTGTGGAAATGAGGATTTGAATGATGTTTTCTCTTAGTTGTTTGGTAGGTTACAAGAAGAACAGCCTTACTTTGCAGAGAAGATCATTGCAGTCAGCTGTGACCTTACAAAGCCTGAACTGGATCTGAGGAAGGATAAGCAGATCTTACTGGCTGAAAGCATTCACATTGTCTTCCACTGTGCCGCCACCATTCGCTTCAATGAGCCGCTCAAGTGAGTGTATTGCTCTTATTTGTGGGGGATATTCACCTTATGTTCCTTGTAACCCCATGTTCCTTGTACTAGCTAGCTATATATGTATTTAGGTTGTCCCGATACCAATATTTTGGTACTGGTAACAAATTATATTTCGATACTTCTCAAAATAGAGGGGACCACAAAACAAATGTCATTATTGGCTTTATTTTAAACAGAAAATCCCATGTTACTTTGAACATATGTTTCTTATTGCAATCAAAGAATAATTTTGTCATAAAATAAACATTTGACACAACTTCTCTTTTAGTAGCAAGTAAGCAAACAAAAGCTCCTAATTAGTCTGCTGATGCATGCAGTAACATATTGTGTCATTTACTTATATTGTTTTGTCAAGTGGTAGAAAATGTATTATTATACTTGTTCATTTACTCTTAATATATGCTTACTTTCTGGTTCAACATGTTATATCTACACTTATGTTAAAATGTAATAAGCACCTTTTCCTGTGTTTGGATACTTGCCATTAGTCTGAGGTGAAACTACACATTTTGGTATCACTCTAATACATATACATATGTATACATATATACAGTATGTATACATATATATGTGTATGTATATATATATATATGTATGTATGTATGTATATATATATATATATATATATATATATATGTATATGTATATGTATGTATGTACATATATATATGTATATACCCACATACAGATACATACATATATATATATATATATATATATATATATATATATATATATATATATATATATATATATATACATACACTAGGGGTGTAACGGTACACAAAAATTGCGGTTTGGTACGTACCTCGGTTTAGAGGTCACGGTTCGGTTCATTTTTGGTACAGTAAGAAAACAACAAAATATACATTTTTTGGTTATTTATTTACCAAATTTGTAAACAATGGCTTTATCCTTTTAACATTGGGAGCACTATAATAATTCTGCCCACATTAATCAACATTAAACTGCCTCAAGTTGTTGCTCAGATTAAATAAAATGACAAAACTTTTCTTCTACATATAAAAAGTGCAACATTAAACAGTTTCAAGTCAACTCATCATGCTTAATTTATTACAGCATTTGGGAAGCCTGTAGTTGATTTATTATGTAAATGTTATATTTTTATCAACATGTGATAGCAGGGACCCTGCCATTCAAAACTAGGCTGCTGCATTACTAATGATTAATGTAACTATAGTTGAAAAAATAGTACAATAGCAATAGGAGAGACTATTCATCCCTGAACACCATGGAGTTCATGTAGGCTTAATGATGCAGCTACATTATTATATCAACTATCAGAGACAGAAACTCTCATTTAACATAATGTCATTTTTTGTTGCTTCAACACAGCTCAATCAACACAGAAAAAGGTAAAGTGAAATAACAGCCAGACAGGGCTTTGCTGTCCGTAACACACGCACACACACACACCGCAAAATGAGGTAACGTTACGCTAAAAGCGAATTAGCCTTCAGGACTGCGAGCGAGCTGAGCTGCCTTTTATATTTCTAGAAGGTCAACGGGCTCATAGTGATGTTACTAGTAGTTGACTGGGAGGTGTTTATTATAACTTGGGGAGAGTCTGCTGCCTGATGCTTACCTGCTAAACGCTAAGCACTGACTACATGCGCACATGAATATGTATGTGTGTATATGTATTTGTACATATATTTATGTGTATGTACTTTATATATACATACACGCTCGCACACGCAATACATCATTAGATTGAGATTCATTTCAAGGATCGGTTTCTGAATGCATACATGTATAGATTTTTGCTCAACAAGCTTTGCATCAACAAGCTTTGCATCTTGAATGATTCGGGTCAAAGTTGTTTGTAGTACACACAGATATGCATCACTACAAATGTTCTTTCTGCCTTTCTGCTGTGCATAGAAGACAGAGCCTTTTGATTAGTAGTTAATCCAAGGTAGGTGACTTTCAATAGTGAGGAATTGATTATAAGTGACATATTATCTCATTAATCACCTGTCAATGGTCTGTTAGGTTCCTAAACAGTTTTGTATCACACTTTTTGTCAGTAAAAACTAAGGTCAATTGTTGATAATAATCATATATAATAATATATGTATGTCACACTTTGATGCATATGATCTTCTTTCTTTGCTCTCAGAGATGCAATGCAGTTGAATGTGTTGGCCACTCAGAAGATGCTAGCTCTGGCCCACAAGATGAAGCATCTGGAAGTCTTCATCCATGTGTCTACAGCTTATGCCAACTGTGACCGAGAGCTGATTGAGGAAGTCATCTATGCTCCGACTGTAGACTATGTCAAACTCATTGACACGCTGAAGTAAATAGATTTGGACTTTTAATGTTAGAACATGTTTTTAAATTGTTCAGCTTGCAAATTGAATAACGGGTGTCATTTGGTAAATCAGTCAATCAGTGTCCATGCACCAAATTAGTCCAATTTCTCAAATAGTTTGGCTCTAAGTAAGCCTGCAACAACCCATAGAAACACCTTAATCCGATCGTGTTCGGCTTTTGAAACACACCTGAATTATGCGATTGGAAACAGGATCTCTCGAGGGGGTGTTTGTGGCCGGGTAGGACCCTTCGTATTGCGCATGCGCTAATTTCAACGTGCGGGATGCATTCTGGAAGCAAATACCATTCAATAAAAACATCAGCAACAATTGTAATAAAGAGGAGACTGTTTATTTGCTTCACAAATTTAAAGAATATAACATTTTGAAATCCATCGATGGTAGAAAAAAAGAAACAGAGATTTAATTAAGAAGGTAGCTAAGGAAATGTAAAATGCCGGCTTAATTCGAATTCCCGAACAAAATACAAAGTTCGGAGTTTGTGCACTCCAAACTGATTAACTTTCTGCACAACTGGCAAGATAGTCCAAAACAATAGCAACCTTTATCTGGAACAGTATCGGTCTGAGCAAGAATGGGCCTTTCTCTAGGGTTAAAAACTTCTTCCATCAAAACACAGAGCGTTTTGAATGAACTCAGAAACATTCAAAAGTTTTGTTTCCATGATTCTCCATCCAAAAATTCCTTTGAAAAAACTCTTCGACCGTTTTTTCTTTGTATCTAACCTGCGTCTACCCCGATACATTCTTGGTAGTAGTGTCATGTTGGTAGCGCAATCCAAGATGATTTCTTGATGCTGTCTTCTATTTAATATCAGCATTAATATGTAATATTTGCAATATGTGCCAATATTACCGCGGACATCAGTGAAAACAAGTTGTAAGGATCCGCAATGCCTGGTGTGACGTCATAGGTCAAACCGAAACGCAACCCAAATAATCTGCGCTAAAATGAAATAAGCGCCCCCCAGTGTATGGGAAGCACGTGGCGTATGACCAATAGACGCATTAGAGAGTAAGCATGGAAACTTGGGACTTTGAAAATAGAAAAAAACAAACTATACAGACTAATTTAGTGCATGGAAACATAGTGAGTGATATAGTTTACGTGGCTGTCGTTGTGCAGGATGGCTCCTTGACGGCTGCTAGTCTCTACTATTAGGTTGGACTAGTCAAATGTTGTGGAATGTGTTTGTAGATTTTGTTAATATTAGGTATGCAATGATTCATGTTATTAAGGATAAACAGCGGTAAAGCTCCCGATTTTTAGCACAGTGGTACCTCAACATACTAGCTCAATTCTTTCAGCGACCGTGCTCGTAACTCAAAACACTCCTATCTCAAAGCAACCACGTCCATTGAAATTAATTGAATTAAATTTAATCCTTGCATCCCTCCAGAACATAATCGTTTTGACATGTAACATATCTTTAAAAAATAAAAACTAACTTTTAGATAAGACACATTTTTTTTAAAACAATGCAACAGAAAGTAGTACGAACAACTACCGTATTTTCCGCACTATAAGGCGCACCGGATTATTAGCCGCACCTTCAATGAATTACATATTTCATAACTTTGTCCACCAATAAGCCGCCCCGGATTATAAGCCGCGCCTACGCTGCGCTAAAGGGAATGTCAAAAAAACAGTCAGATAGTTAAGTCAAACTTTAATAATATATTGAAAACCAGCGTTCTAACAACTCTGTCCCAAAATGTACGCAAATGTGCAATCACAAACATAGTAAAATTCAAAATGGTGTAGAGCAATAGCAACATAATGTTGCTCGAACGTTAATGTCACAACACACAAAATAAACATAGCGCTCACCTTCTGAAGTTATTCTTCATTCGTAAATCCTTCGAATTCTTCGTCTTCGGTGTCCGAATTGAAAAGTTGCGCAAGCGTGGTATCCAAAATGGCCGGTTCCGTCTCGTCGAAGTCATCGGAGTCAGTGTCGCTGTTGTTCTGTGAATCCTGCCTTCCGGAAAGCTCGGACCACAGTTGTGACCGAAATATCTGCCCAGGCATTTACGATCCACTGGCAAATGTTGGCGTATGTCGTCCGGCGCTGTCTGCCCGTCTTAGTGAAGGTGTGTTCGCCTTCGGAGCTGTGTGAAAAAAGCCACCCGGCCTCTTCGCGTAAACTTCCCTTAACCACTCGCTCATCTTTTCTTCATCCATCCATCCCTTCGAGTTAGCTTTTATGATGACGCCGGCTGGAAAGGTCTCTTTTGGCAAGGTCTTCCTTTTGAATATCATCATGGGTGGAAGTTAGCATGGCAAGCTAGAACCACAGTGAAGGATGACTTCTCATTCCCTGTGGTGCGAATATTCACCGTACGTGCTCCCGTTCCACAGTGCGGTTCACAGGAATATCAGTTGCTGTGAAATACGGTAGTAATCCGTGTGCGGATGGAGAGATTGCGTCTTTTTATGAACCGGATCCTTTTCGCTTAGTAGGAGCCATTTTGTGGTCTTTACAGATGTAAACAGGAAATGAAACGTACGGTGATATCCGCACGTTTTTTCTTCTTCTTCCGGGGGCGGGCGGTAGCTTACAGTAGAAGAAGAAGCGCTTCCTGTTCTATGGGGGCGGGTGCTTACCTTGGCGGTTGCTTGCATAGAAGAAGAAGCGCTTCCTGTTCTACCGGGAAAAAAGATGGCGGCTGTTTACCGAAGTTGCGAGATCGAAACTTTATGAAAATGAATTGTAATAAAGCGCACCGGGTTATAAGGCGCACTGTTAGCTTTTGAGAAAATTTGTGGTTTTTAGGTGCGCCTTATAGTGCGGAAAATACGGTACAGTTGTTTTATGCGATTATATTGTTGTTCATTTACTTTGAGGAGGAGACTTTTGTAGATATCTCCTACAGACTGCTTCTCTGTCATTTAACAGTAGAAAGTGTGATTTTTGGTTATGTTACACATGGACGAGTTGAGTTGAGTGACGGACCGCTGGTCAAAGTGGCCAACAGGCGATACAGTATGTCTGTCTTTGTACCAAAGGTAATGCTTGACCGTCCAGTTTGTTGAGTCAGGAGACAGAACAAACTTAAACACGTCAAACAGAGCACAAGTAGTTTCTCCATATTTGCATGGATACATGTTTGTCATTTGTGGCCCTATGCCACGGAGGCTGGCTCCTGCGTGTGTGATGCAGACTGATGGTTTTGTGGTTGAGGTGACTCGTAGCTAACTGGTAGGTTGGATGATTTAATAGTTTGTTTCTCTGATTTAGTTGTCCACTTCTTGTCATTCGCACTAACTTTCTCAATTCTGGTGGTAGGTGGGGCTGGATTGTGTCAATCTTTGGCTATAGGCTGTGGACAAATACTACTTCAACCGGCGGCGGGGAGGCTCGTAACTTATATAATGCCCGCAGAAAACCAAGACACAGCTCTTATCTAAAATTACTCGTGAATTGTGGTACAACTGTACTGTGGTACCTCAAAGAGCCTAATTTGAGGTAAAAGCATTTCCGCCATCGGTTGAAGTACTGTATGTTCACAGCTATCGTTTATATTTTAACGGTAATTCTTTAGAGTTGAATCACTACCGTCAATGCATTTTTGACCTGCTTTCACTCTGCCTTTTCCCGGGGACAACCGATAAAAATGAGCTTGTACTGTATGTACCCCTCTCTGGTCTATATTAGTTGTTCGTACTACATTATATTGTAAACATTTTTTAACAGTGTTATCTAAAATTTAGTTGTTTTTTTAAGCATTTTAAATATGTAGTGTGTTGATTTCATTTATTTGAAAATAGTGTTTTGTTCGAATTGTTTGATAAATTTGAGGTACCATTGTATTACCGTTCTTTATCGTAATATTACCGTAAAACCAGGAATGTTGACTACAATTCGCTAAATTCACAGATTTGTGATGCTGCTTATTTTCTGGAGAAGCAAGCTTAAATGCTAACATGAATACAAGGTACCTAAACATAGTTCCCCATTTCAAACGTCATACTCCAATCTGAAGTTGCATAAAAACATTGCTATTAATTTGTGCACATTAAACTTACAGGGCGTGCTTTCTTAAGACTGATAGGAATTGGAAATATGAAGATATATATTGTGTATGTTGTTTATTTATTGATTTAAGATTTGGTTAAAATATTTAAAAGTGTATACATATTTTTAAGCACCTTCAACAACACTGTGGTAATAATAACCAATATTTTGTTCACAGTAACCGTGAAATAACATTTTCATATTGTTATATCCAGTGTTGGGTTAGTTACTGAAAACCAGTAACTAGTTACAGTTACTAGTTACTTTATTTCAAAAGTAACCCAGTTACTAACTCAGTTACTTACACCAAAAAGTAATGCGTTACTGTGAAAAGTAACTATTTAGTTACCGGGTTTTTTTTGTGTGTTTTTTTTAAGGCTCCCATTAATGCCCTTTTAGCCTTTATTTCAGTACTGTTATTGCACTGGAGGATAATACAATCTGTTGATTAACTTGACATGCATTTGCATCACTGAACTCTGCTAAGCAATGTGGTCTACTTAGAACACACAAAGACAAATATATGTTTCAAAGGGCCAATTTATTTTGGGCCAGAACAAATTGACAAAACTATTTAAAATAGCTGCAACATAAAATACATAAGTAACAAACCGCATAATCACAACATGTCACAACATAGCTGTAAACCTGGCTTCACCCAAGGAAGGCACACATGACATGATTATATGTCATGTCACTGTATACTGCACACAAACTGCTATACACACGCCTAACCAGGCCTTTTTTTCTCTCAAGGAACTGTGAAATAAAATCATGTCTTCAGTGAAGCCCAGAACACTCAACGCATTTCCCCAGTTTTAGTTTAGAGAAAGGAAAGATTGGCCTGGCCCACTAGGATCCCTCTTTATGTTTGTGAACTTTTATAGTCTATACATTTAGAGTGATGTGATAATCAAACACTCTAGAAGTCTAGAATGAAAGAGTATATAAGATAATTGACAGTGTGTGTGTACCTTCAGTGATGAATGATGAGCAGAGGCATAGTTTGGAGTGTCTTTTTTAGCTTGCTTTCCATGTTTATGTGCTCACTGTCCACTGTGTCCAGGAACTTGGAAAATGTTTTCGTGCCATTTGCCGTTTGTTGCTATTTAGCTGCCTGAAAGCGGGTGACCCCACTGTAGAAATAGCCTGCGTGTCTTCTAGCACATACGCTGCAATGGCGCTATCAATGTTGTCCTGGCTAGCAGTTCCTCCGTTAAAATCCTTAGGTGAAGTGTGTCTCCCTTTACTAGCTTCGTTGTTTGCATGTTGGTTTTGTAGCTGTTTCAGCAGATTTGAATTGCTGTTTTGGGCAGTAGATGGGATCTTTGATCCAAGACATAACTTACATTTAACTAAAATGTTCTTTTCTTTGTGCTCGACAAAAGAAAAGTAGTGAAAATATCTCCATGTTAAGAAACTCTGCTTCGGCTCCGCCATGATGTCTTGTTAGTAAACACATACACGCCCCGCCCCACTCACACTCACACTCACACTCACACTCACTCACACACACACACACACACACACACACACAGCGCGCGGCGCGCCTCTTGTGACACAGGAAGAATCAGAAGGATGACACCGCAACTCTCCAATAAAACACACTCAGATTTTCTCACTTTCTAGCCGATACTATATGAAAAATAACGCAGTAACGCATCATGTAGTAACGGTAACTGAGTTACTGAATATAAAAAATAACGCGTTAGACTACTCATTACCGCCGAAAATAAAAGTAACACGTTCGTCCCAACACTGGTTATATCCCTAGTTGAGATTATTCAGACAGTCAGAAGTACAATGACCCTTCTCATTTGTGTTGTTTTAGGGATTTTCCATTTGACTTGCTTTCAATGTGATTGTACTGTCTTAATGTTTAACCTCCTGGGTGGTGTGTTTTGTGCAAACAGCCCTGTGACATTATTTTTGTTCTTTTCAAATCTGTCCAGTCTGCTAGTTTATAAAGCAGTTTTTAAAGCAGCTCAAACTCATTTGGTGTCAGATCAGGACTGATGAAACCATCACTTCTGTTTATTTGTATTCTGAATAAATCCGTACTAAGATGCCTCATGAAGTATAAAACGTACTACGCAGTTATGATGTACTGTATTTGGCAGAGGATTTTACATCTTCCAGGTGCATGTACGTTTTCTCATGTATTGCTTTTGTCCCCAGTTGGATGGATGATGAGCTTGTGTCCACACTGACTCCCAAACTGATAGGGCAACGTCCCAACACGTACACCTTCACAAAAGCATTAGCAGAGTATCTGGTGCAACAGGAAGCTGGGGACCTCAATGTTGCCATTGTCAGACCCTCCATTGTTGGGGCCAGCTGGAAAGAACCTTTCCCAGTGAGTTTGTGTTTCGATTAGTGTTCCTTTTTCAGTTACTGAAATCATCACTCATACTTTCTTTTGACTACTGTTTCAGGGTTGGATTGATAATTTCAATGGACCCAGTGGAATATTCATCGCAGTAAGTATTGTAAGAAATATGGTTTCATACTGAGAGCTGTCCATGTATTAACTCAATCAAAACTTGATTTATGTACAAAAGTATTAAAAAACCTAAAACCAGTGAAGTTGGCACGTTGTGTAAATCGTAAATAAAAACAGAATACAATGATTTGCAAATCCTTTTCAACCTATATTCAATTGAATACACTGCAAAGACAAGATACTTAATGTTCGAACTGGTAAACTTTGTTATTTTAAGCAAATATTAGCTCATTTGGAATTTGATGCCTGCAACATGTTTCACAAAAGCTGGCACAAGTGGCAAAAGATAAGACTAAGAAAGTTGAGGAATGCTCATCAAACACTTATCACATACCACCACATGGGCTCAGGAACACTTCAGAAAACCACTATCAGTAACTACAGTTCGTCGCTACAGCTGTAAGTGCAAGTTAAAACTACTATGCAAAGCGAAAGCCATTTATCAACAACACCCGGAAATGCCGCCGGCTTCGCTGGGCCCTAGCTCATCTAAGATGGACTGATGCAAAGAGGAAAAGTGTTCTGTGGTCTGACGAGTCAACATTTCAAAATGTTTTTAGAAACTGTGGACTTTGTGTCCTCTGGAACAAAGAGGAAAAGAACCATCTGGATTGTTATAGGCGCAAAGTTCAAAACCCAGTATCTGTGATGGTATAGGGGTGTACTTGTGCCCAAGGCATGGGTAACTTACACATCTGTGAAGGCACTATTAATGCTGAAAGGTACATACAGGTTTTGGAGCAACATATGTTGCCATCCAAGCAACGTTATCATGGACGCCCCTGCTTATTTTAGTAAGACAATGCCAAGCCACGTGTTACAACAGTGTGGCTTCATAGTAAAAGAGTGTGGGTACTAGACTGGCCTGCCCTTAGTCCAGACCTGTCTCCCATTGAAAATGTGTGGCGCAATATGAAGCCTAAAAAACCACAACGTAGACCCCATACCGTTGAACAACTTAAGCTGTACATCAAGCAAGAATGGGAAAGAATTCTAAAAAAAGCTTCAAAAATCTGTCTCCTCAGTTCCCAAACGTTAACTGAGTGTTGTCAAAAGGAAAGGCCATGTAACACAGTGGTAAAATGCCCCTGTGCCAACTCTTTTGCAATGTGTTGCTGCCATTAAATTCTAAGTTAATGATTATTGGAAAAAAAAAAGAAGAACTTTCTCAGTTCGAACATTAAGTATCTTATCTTTTGCAGTCTATTCAATTGAATATAAGTTGAAAAGGGTTTGCAAATCATTGTATTCTGTTTTTATTTACCATTTACACAATGTGCCAACTTCACTGGTTTTGGTTTTGGTTTTTGTGTGTGTGTGTGTGTGTGTGTGTGTGTGTGTGTGTGTGTGTGTGTGTGTGTGTGTGTGTGTGTGTGTGTGTGTGTGTGTGTGTGTGTGTGTATATATATATATATGTATGTATGAATGTATGTATATACAGTATATATATAAACAGAGGTGACGTCTCCCAACTTGAAGGGTGTAAGTTTGATACTCATACTCACTGTGTTGATTGTATTGCTCTTTAAAACCAAAACTATACCGTCTTGTCAAATGTTCCATTACAGTACAGCTTTACCAGATAAAGCTGCAAACAGATTTTTGCAGTACAATGTTACTAGCTAAAGTAGTATCTGCAGCTTAAAGAAGCATCTGAGGATAATATAACGTCTGCATTCTTGCAAATTAAATGCCTCTTAAGGTTATATTCTTAGTTTTGTTATTGAATTTGTACTGTGTGTGCATGCCTTTAAACCTAAACTAAATCAAGTTGCACTTCAACACTTCAGTCTTCCAGTAAGAGAACGTGACATTCTATCACACAGCCTGCATTTTACTGTGTTCCCTTATTTCCTCCGTAGGCTGGCAAAGGGATCCTCCGCACAATGAGAGCATCTAATGATGCTGTAGCTGATCTGGTGCCTGTAGATGTGGTCATCAATGCCACGCTAGCTGCTGCCTGGTACTCTGGATCACAGAGAAGTAACAGGTCGGAAAACTAAGCATGTGTGATCACATATCAAATATTTACCGTATATTACCTCTATAAAGTCACAAGTCATTGTTGCGATTAAAAGCTGCTGTCTTTGTTGTAGGCCCAAATCCATCCTTGTTTACAACTGCACAACCGGTGGCATCAACCCCTTTCACTGGGGACAAGTTGGTATGTCTTCCTATTGTAACCTAAACAGAAGGGCTGTGAATCTTTGGCCACCACACGATTCGATTTGATTCTTGTGGGTAACTATTCGATTCAGGATCGATTGTCGATTCGGAACTATTCTCGATTCAAAATCAATACTTTTATAATAACATTGGGTGCCGGTTCTTTGAAGAACTACATTCCTTTATAAACTAGATAAACCCCTCTTATAAATTTTTATATTACCGTATTTTCCGCACTATAAGGCGCACCGGATTATTAGCCGCACCTTCAATGAATGGCATATTTCATAACTTTGTCCACCAATAAGCCGCCCCGGACTATAAGCCGCGCCTACGCTGCGCTAAAGGGAATGTCAAAAAAACAGTCAGATAGGTCAGTCAAACTTTAATAATATATTAAAAACCAGCGTTCTAACAACTCTGTTCACTCCCAAAATGTACGCAAATGTGCAATCACAAACATAGTAAAATTCAAAATAGTGCAGAGCAATAGCAACATAATGTTGCTCGAACGTTAATGTCACAACACACAAAATAAACATAGCGCTCACTTTCTGAAGTTATTCTTCATTCGTAAATCCTTCGTCTTCGGTGTCCGAAGTGAAAAGTTGGGCAAATTTACGATCCACTGGCAGATGTTGGCGTCGTCTGGCGCTGCCTCCTCGTCTTAGTGAAGGTGTGTTCGCCTTCTGTCATCCATTGTTCCCACGCAGTTAGCAGTCTAGCTTCGAATGCCCTGTTGACACCAATATCTAGCGGCTGGAGGTCTTTTGTCAATCCACCCGGAATGACGGCGAGTATTGAATTAAGCGCGTAAGCGTGTCTCTTAATGTGATGTTATGAGCTAGCAAATATAACAACTACACTACCCAGCATGCAACGATAGTTACGAGCATGCGCGGTAGCCCTGAGAAGCGTTGTATGCTGGCAGTTAGAATGTGGTTATGAGCACGCTGTGAGTAAACGTTGAGAACTCAGTTAACACGCCTCGTCTGCATTATTTATAATTAGACAGACAACACACTTAATAGGAGCCATTTTGGGGTCTTTACATAAACACACAAATGGAAATGAAACGTCACATATCCCAGCATGCACCGCGCGCTTCTTCTACGGGGAAAAAAGATGGCGGCTGTTTACCGTAGTTGCGAGACCTAAACTTTATGAAAATGAATCTTAATATTTATCCATATATAAAGCGCACCGGGTTATAAGGCGCACTGTCAGCTTTTGAGAAAATTTGTGGTTTTTAGGTGCGCCTTATAGTGCGGAAAATACGGTATTTAAAAGAAAACTTTAAGTTGTTTAAAACAATTCTACCTAAACATTTAATATAGTCAAATACAAATAAGCTTTCTAAAGTTAATCTGTACAGCCAATATGATCATCGACAGATTCAAAAATGAAAAAAACATTTGAATTCATTTTTTTCCATCCATCCATCCATTTTCTACCGCTTGTGCCTTTCGGGGTTGCTGGAGCCTATCTTAGCTGCATTCTGGCGGAAGGCGGGGTACACCCTGGACAAGTCGCCACTTCATCGCAGGGCCAACACAAATAAACAGACAACATTCACAGTCACATTGTTATGTAACAGAGAAGGGAAGGAGGCGACAACCAGGGCAGGACTGCGGTTTAGAAGGTTTATTTTAAACCTTAGATGAATACGTGGCGTGTGTATGCTACTCAAAGTGAATGAGTGATGACTATGTGTAATATTAATAATGTAAATGTTACCAAGGGTTGTTGTCAGCAAATGTTGGTTGTATCTTTCGTCGTTATCCAAGGGGGAGGGCGAAGAGGCAGTTTGTGGACAGGCAAAAGGTCGTGGGCAAGAACAGGGCAGCGTGGTCTGGGTCCGAGCAGGGAGGTCGTGGATCGGGGAGAGCAGTCAGGAATCCGGATGGGTGTCGAGTGACAATGCACAATCACGGAGGACAGGAGAGTCACTGTGGAAAATACAAAAGGGCATGAACCAAGGGAAAACACGGAGAGAGAGAGATCATAACAAGGGCGAGGAAATCACTGGGAAAACAAGGGATGCCAGACGTGATGCTTACTGGAAGGTTAGCGACGTTCTGGCAAAGGTTCCTCGGGTCCGCTGGTCTTTATGCTGCTCCCCCTCGTCAAGTCCAGGTGCGCTGATAAGTAATTGGTTGCAGGCTTGTTGCTGTGTGGGCGTGTTGTGCTCAGCGCAAGCAGAGGCTTGTCTGAGTGTGCTGCCAGTAGAGTGGTTAAGAGAGGTGCCTGCAGCTCCAGCTGCAGAGGAAACGTGGGTTCGACTCCGCGTCATGACAGTACCCCCCCCCCCCCCCCCCCCCCCCCCTTATGCGAGGCCCCCGACGAGCGCCGGGGAGCATCAGGATTGGCACGGTAGAAATCCTCCAGAAGAGAGGGATCGGCAGGAACCCAAGATCTGTCCTCTGGCCCATATCCCTCCCAGTCGACCAGATAAACAAGCCCACTACCTTGTCGACGGACCCTGAGGATTTCCTTGACCGTCCAAACCTGATCTCCGTTCGCCAAGAACCTCGAGGGTGGGGGGGCAGGGGCAGGAGGGGACAGAGTGCTCTCCGCTACCGGTTTAATCTGAGACACATGGACCACTGGGTGCCGCTTGACTGAGGGTGGAAGAGCCAATTTGACAGATACAGGGTTTATGATAGAAATGATGGAGAACGGACCAACATAATGTGGAGCCAATTTTCTTGATGGTACCTGGAGACTGAGGTCCTTAGTGAGAAGCATAACTTGTTGTCCTGGTTTATAAGACGGGGCTGGAATGCGATGACGGTTGGCGTTGCGACACATTTTCTCAGATGCTCTTTCCAACGCAGCACGGGCGGCTCTCCACACCCTCTGACACAGTCTAATGTGAGCTCTAGTAGAAGGAACAGCGATCTCCAGTTCCTGTTGGGGAAATAAAGGGGGTTGATAACCTAATGAGCACTCAAAAGGGGACATACCGGTAGCGGAGCTCTTCAAGGAGTTATAAGAAAACTCCACCCATGGCAGAAACTTGCTCCAGGACGTGGGTTGATGACTGGCGACACATCGGAGCATGGTCTCCAAGCTTTGATTTGCTCTTTCAGCCTGCCCGTTGCTCTGGGGGATGGTATCCTGATGTGAGGCTGACCGAGGCCCCGATACCCTTGCAGAAGGCTCTCCATATTTGCGATGTAAACTGAGGACCTCGGTCAGAAACGATATCCACCGGAATTCCATGTTGTTTAACGACGTGAAGAGTGAGGAGGTCAGAAGTCTCTGAGGCAGAAGGTAACTTTCGCAGTGGAATAAAGTGGGCTGCCTTAGAGAAACGGTCAACAATAGCAAGGATTGTGGTGTTACCTCTTGAGGCTGGAAATCCGGTGACAAAATCCAGGGCGATGTGCGACCAAGGACGGGCAGGAATGGTGAGAGGGTGAAGAAGACCAGCAGGTGGCCTATGTGACATCTTACTACGGGCACAAGTTGAACAAGCAGCAATGAACTCACGAGTGTCCTTGGCCATGGATGGCCACCAAAAACGTCTTCGTAGTAGTGATAGTGTTCGTTGAAAACCAGGATGGCATGAAAACAAACTGGAGTGTCCCCAATCCAGGACCCTGGGTCGTAGCTCCCGATGGACAAACAGTTTGTTGGGAGGTCCACCTCCCGGTCCAGGATTGGAACGCAGTGCGGACTTAACCAGGTCCTTCACTTTCCAAGTAACCATCCCAACGATGCGAGTGGAAGGAAGGATGGGTTCCGCCACTGCCGGACTGGTGGACTCCTTCAGGAATAACCGGGACAGTGAGTCAGCCTTAGTGTTCTTGGATCCTGGTCTGAAAGAGAGCACGTAATCAAAGCGAGAGAAAAACTGCTGCCACCTTGCCTGGCGATTGTTGATTCTCTTGGCAGCACGAATGTGTAGAAGGTTGCTGTGGGCAGTAAGAATCTGAAATTGGTGTTTAGCTCCTTCCAACCAGTGTCTCCATTCCCTCAGGGCCTCATGGATCGCCAATAACTCTCTGTTCCCAGCATCATAGTTCTGTTCGGCTGGTGTCAGGCGCCTGGAGAAAAAGGCAACAGGGTGAACCAAATTGTCATTCTTGGATCGTTGAGATAGAATAGCCCCAATCCCTGAGTCTGAGGCGTCAACTTCCACCAAAAAGGCAGTGTCTAGGTCGGGGTGGACTAGTATGGGTGCAGAAACAAAACGCTCCTTTAACTCCTCAAAGGCCTTCCTTGCCACAAGAGTCCAAGCAAAAGGTACATTAATGGATGTAAGCGAATGGAGTGGAGCAGCAACTCTACTAAAGTCTTGAATGAACCGACGGTAGAAGCCGGCGAAACCAAGGAACCTCCGAAGTTCAGTCCTAGAAGTAGGTTGCGGCCACTTTACCACGGCCTCCACCTTCCTCGGGTCAGGCTTTATGTGACCCCTTTCGACCACGAATCCCAGGAACTCCACCGAAGAAGAATGGAAGCAGCATTTGTCAGCCTTCACAAAAAGACAATTTTCCAATAAACGTCGCAGAACAAGTCGGACATGTTTCTGGTGGTCAGAGAGGTTACGGGAGAAAATTAGAATATCATCCAAGTATACCACCACGAATTGATCCAGCATGTCCCGGAGGATGTCGTTGACGAGCGTTTGGAAAACAGCAGGTGCGTTGGTGAGTCCAAAAGGCATCACCCGGTACTCATAATGCCCCATATGAGTGTTGAAAGCAGTTTTCCACTCGTCTCCTTCTTTGATCCGGACCAGGTGATAGGCGTTACGGAGATCCAGTTTGGTAAATATGGTAGCAGGTGCCAACGGTTCAAAAGATGAGTTAAGTAGTGGAAGAGGGTATTTATTCTTAATGGTGATGTTGTTAAGGTGACGGTAGTCAATGCAGGGACGAAGGGATCCGTCCTTCTTGGCCACGAAAAAGAATCCCGCCGCCAGAGGAGACTTGGATGGTGTAATGATGCCCGAGGCAAGGCCCTCGGTGATGTAGTTTCTCATGGCTTCCTTCTCTGGAAGAGACAAGTTATATAGATGGCAAGGTGGCGTTAGGGAGTAACTCGATGGCACAATCATAAGGTCTATGAGGGGGTAGTCCCATGGCGCGTACCTTGCTGAAGACCTCGGCTAAGTCATGGTAGCAAGCTAGAACCAGAGATAGATCGGCCTGGGGAGTCGTGGTAGTGGAGTGGTTGACCGGATGAGATGCTGACCCAAGACAGTTGGCCATGCAGGTTGTGCTCCAAGCCAAAATTCTGCCGTAGGACCAAGAGATATGGGGGTTGTGGTGACGGAGCCAAGATCTTCCAAGTACCAGTGGAGCTACCGGGGCTTCCAGCACCAATAAACTAATGATCTCTCTGTGATTACCAGAAATGGTCATGGAAAGGGGCTCCGTGCGGTACTTGATGGGGCCCAATGGTCGTCCATCTAGAGCCTGTGCAGGCAGCGTCTTGTCCAGGGATATCAGTGGAATGCCCATCTGTCGGGCGAACATGTAGTCCAACAAACTCTCATCAGCTCCAGAGTCCACAAATGCCTTCACTTAAATGCTCCTCTTGTCCCAGGCCAAAGTAGCGGGTAGCAGTATGTCAGGATTATCTTCTTTACGGGGAAATAAAGTATGGCTCACCAGGATCCCCTCTGCTGGTGACCCTGATCTTTTGGTCTTGCGGGACAATTATACCGGACGTGTCCGGCTAGACCGCAGTAGAGGCAGAGGTGCTGTCTGTATCTTCTCTCCCTTTCTTCAATGGGTAACCGTGTCCTACCCAACTGCATGGGCTCCGGGGCTGCCATAGTAGTAGTTGTGGACCGGTACGGGTCCCCTTCTGTCTTGTAGATAGGCAGTGTCTGGTTCCTAGAGGCACCTCTCTGGCCTCGCTCAGCTGCTCGTTCACAAAGTCGAATGTCAAATTGGAGGGCCAGTTCAATGAGGTCTTTACAGGACGTGGGTCTGTCCCTCAGTAGACCATCCTTGATTTCATCAGAAAGACCGCGACGGAATGCACTTTGGAGCGCCCGGTCATCCCAACCGCTGTCTGCCGCCAAAGTCCGGAACTCCAAGGTGTAGGCTGCCACGGAGCGTGATCCCTGCGAAATGGAGTGAACACGTCCGGCCGCGTCCCCCCCATCCTTGGGGTGATCAAAAACAGCCCGAAATTCAGCACGGAAGGCAGAATAGTCAGAGTTGAGCCCAATGGTCCTGTCGACTGCAGCTGTAGCCCACTTGAGAGCCGGGCCGGAAAGTAGGGAAAAAATAAATGCTATCTTAGCGCCGTCGGATGAATAACGGGAGGGCTGGTGACGAAAAATGAGGTCACATTGTACCAAAAACCCTCTACAAAGTTCAAAGTCCCCTTCAAAGGGTTTCGGGCTGGCAATCCTGGGCTCTCGTTCCAAATTGCTGTGTTCGGGTTCACGGACTGGAGAAACACGCAGAGGTACCACCGGTCCAGGACTGGCCCCGGGGCACAAGTTGTCGAGCCTGGAATATAGTCTGGTGAAGGCTCTCTCAAGATGATCCTCAAGGGCAGTAAACCGAACCTGATGTTCGCTAACGACGGAGCTAAGGATAGCTAGGTCGGAAGATATGGCTATCTGGGCCTGGGACTTGCCGCTGTCGCCTGGTTCTGACATGTTGTTGGCCAGAACGTACTGTTATGTAACAGAGAAGGGAAGGAGGCGACAACCAGGGCAGGACTGCGGTTTAGAAGGTTTATTTTAAACCTTAGATGAATACGTGGCGTGTGTATGCTACTCAAAGTGAATGAGTGATGACTATGTGTAATATTAATAATGTAAATGTTACCAAGGGTTGTTGTCAGCAAATGTTGGTTGTATCTTTCGTCGTTATCCAAGGGGGAGGGCGAAGAGGCAGTTTGTGGACAGGCAAAAGGTCGTGGGCAAGAACAGGGCAGCGTGGTCTGGGTCCGAGCAGGGAGGTCGTGGATCGGGGAGAGCAGTCAGGAATCCGGATGGGTGTCGAGTGACAATGCACAATCACGGAGGACAGGAGAGTCACTGTGGAAAATACAAAAGGGCATGAACCAAGGGAAAACACGGAGAGAGAGAGATCATAACAAGGGCGAGGAAATCACTGGGAAAACAAGGGATGCCAGACGTGATGCTTACTGGAAGGTTAGCGACGTTCTGGCAAAGGTTCCTCGGGTCCGCTGGTCTTTATGCTCCCCCTCGTCAAGTCCAGGTGCGCTGATAAGTAATTGGTTGCAGGCTTGTTGCTGTGTGGGCGTGTTGTGCTCAGCGCGAGCAGAGGCTTGTCTTGAGTGTGCTGCCAGTAGAGTGGTTAAGAGAGGTGCCTGCAGCTCCAGCTGCAGAGGAAACGTGGGTTCGACTCCGCGTCATGACACACATTCACACACTAGGGCCAATTTAGTGTTGCCAATCAACCTATCCCCAGGTGCATGTCTTTGGAGGTGGGAGGAAGCCGGAGTACCCGGAGGGAACCCACGCAACAACGGGGAGAACATGCAAACTTATTTTTTGTAAATCGATTTTTTATTTTTTTTAATTGATTAAGAATGGTTACAAATACGAATCACGATTAATTGGGGAAAACATTTTTGGACACCCCTACTAAACAGCCTGCGTAAACCAGGGGGTTCTAATTCTTGATGGGAAAATTATTCTGCATGTTACCTGATCACATACCTCACCTCTGGTATCTTTTCTTTACCTGATTTGTGTACTTCCCGTTTTGCTTTTTCTTTAGCTAGTCATTGTTGAAGAAAGATGAAATCTTGCCTACCTCAGAATCAGAATTGTTTATTTAATGAAAGCTGCTCTTTATTTGTTTTGGCCGTCACATGCAATGCCTATGTGAGACAAGAATACACTTCTTTCATCTAATTTCTCTCATTTCTATCATTTACAGTACATGCTGTGACCTGCATATTAAACAAGCTATAGCGACATTGTTATTGTAAGAGTTAACACAGAGGAACTGCTTTTCTGGCATAGTGACATCGCCTTGCTTATACAAACCCCGTTTCCATATGAGTTGGGAAATTGTGTTAGATGTAAATACAAACGGAATACAATGATTTGCAAATACTTTTCAACCCATATTCAATTGAATGCACTACAAAGACAAAATATTTGATGTTCAAACTCATAAACTTTATTTTTTTTTGCAAATAATTAACTTAGAATTTCATGGCTGCAACATTTGCCAAAGTAATTGGGAAAGGGCATGTTCACCACTGTGTTACATGGCCTTTCCTTTTAACAACACTCAGTAAACGTTTGGGAACTGAGGAGACACATTTTTAAGCTTCTCAGGTGGAATTCTCCCATTCTTTCTTGATGTACAGCTTAAGTTGTTCAACAGTCCGGGGGTCTCCGTTGTGGTATTTTAGGCTTCATAATGCACCACACATTTTCAATGGGAGACAGGTCTGGACTACAGACAGGCCAGTCTAGTACCCACACTCTTTTACTATGAAGCCACGTTGATGTAACGCGTGGCTTGGCATTGTCTTGCTGAAATAAACAGGGGCGTCCATGGTAACGTTGCTTGGATGGCAACATATGTTGCTCCAAAACCTGTATGTACCTTTCAGCATTAATGGCGCCTTCACAGATGTGTAAGTTACCCATGTCTTGGGCACTAATACACCCCCATACCATCACAGATGCTGGCTTTTCAACTTTGCGCCTATAACAATCCGGATGGTTATTTTCCTCTTTGGTCCGGAGGACACGACGTCCACAGTTTCCAAAAACAATTTAAAATGTTGACTCGTCAGACCACAGAACACTTTTCCACTTTGTATCAGTCCATCTTAGATGAGCTCAGGCCCAGCGAAGCCGACTGCGTTTCTGGGTGTTGTTGATAAACTGTTTTCGCCTTGCATAGGAGAGTTTTAACTTGCACTTACAGATGTAGCGACCAACTGTAGTTACTGACAGTGGGTTTCTGAAGTGTTCCTGAGCCCATGAGGTGATATCCTTTACACACTGATGTCACTTGTTGATGCAGTACAGCCTGAGGGATCGAAGGTCACGGGCTTAGCTGCTTACGTGCAGTGATTTCTCCAGATTCTCTGAACCCTTTGATGATATTACGGACCGTAGATGGTGAAATCCCTAAATTCCTTGCAATAGCTGGTTGAGAAAGGTTTTTCTTAAACTGTTCAACAATTTGCTCACACATTTGTTGACAAAGTGGTGACCCTCGCCCTATCCTTGTTTGTGAATGACTGAGCATTTCATGGAATCTACTTTTGTACCCAATCATGCCACCCACCTGTTTCCAATTAGCCTGCACACCTGTGGGATGTTCCAAATAAGTGTTTGATGAGCATTCCTCAACTTTATCAGTATTTATTGCCACCTTTCCCAACTTCTTTGTCACGTGTTGCTGGCATCAAATTCTATAGTAAATGATTATTTGCAAAAAAAAAATGTTTATCAGTTTGAACATCAAATATGTTGTCTTTGTACTATATTCAACTGAATATGGGTTGAAAATGATTTGCAAATCATTGTATTCCGTTTATATTTACATCTAACACAATTTCCCAACTCATATGGAAACGGGGTTTGTACTACACTGCTCCTCCGACTACTAGGTAGTAAGCTACTAGCTAGAAGCTAGCTTGAGCTGCCATAAAATAGAGGAGCTTGAGCTGCTCCTGCTGCTGCTTTATTGTCTTTCAGTTTGTAGTAGGTCATTCTAGATTATAAATCATTTTTTTGCATCTGTATAGTAGAAGGTTGTGGCACCAAGATGAGAAGTTGGTCGACTAGGGAAATCCACACGCTACCAGTTTGATACTATATGGCTCTCAACAAATGGAACGTAACATAAGACAATCGCAACATCGCTAGGAGGCATTTTTTATTTGGGAATTGAGGATTATTCTAAATTTTGCAGCTCACCAGTGCTGAAAGTTAAAACATCCCATCAGCAGGGAGAGCAGTCACTGTTTTATGTTTTTATTTGAAATTAATGAAATAATTTTTCATTATATCATTGTTACGATATCTGTTATTAGCAGAGGTGTGGACTCGAGTCACATGACTTGGACTCGAGTCAGACTCGAGTCATGAATTTGATGACTTTAGACTCGACTTGACAAAATGTAAAAAGACTTGCAACTCGACTTAGACTTTAACATCAATGACTTGTGACTTCACTTGGACTTGAGCCTTTTGAATTGACATGACTTGACATGACTTGCTACTTTCCCCAAAACCCAAAGATGAAAAAGTTATTCGGGAGCGCTCCGTATTTTTCATTGTGTACTTGTCTATCAGCGTTGCGTGTGTCAGCTGGTGTGATGTCAGTACAACAGCCAATCAAATTAGATCTACTTTGTTTTCATCACACAGCATTCATCCAATCAAATTGCAGGACAACCAACGAAGAAGACATGTCCAAACCACACGCCAGTGAACAAAAAATGATACCTAAAATAATTTTGTTTGGGTATAAAAATTATGAGGTGGTCAACACAAAACGGTTTGCAGTATGCAACACATGCGGTTCGAAAATTACTGATGGAGAGGCAACAACTTCCAACTTCGTCCGGCATTTGAAGTTGCACAAAGAACGGTAAGTTTTGAATGTAAGATAACGTTTATTGGCTAAGTAACGTGACTTTTATTTGCTGTGTAGTTAAATCAGTGAGGCTGTAAACTCACTGCTAACGTTATAACGTTATTGCAAACACGGGAATCTGTTGCAGTTCACTACCTTATTCATACTTTTTGTTCAGTGATTTTTTTTTAAGCAGGGTTACGTTAGTCAATATATCACACGTAACGAGACGGCGGTCAGCAGCACCGCGTATTTTAGCCACCTAAAAAAAGACAAAAATAGTCAAATAAAGGTCAGTTAAAATGTATACTATATTATGAATATGTGTACCGTTTTAGCTAGCTTTCTGACATACTTTTGGTTGTTTACCTCAGTGGTCCCCAACCACCGGACCGCGGCCCGGTACTGGTCCGTGGATCGATTGGTATCGGGCCGCACAAGAAAGAATTTTTTTTTTTTTTTTTTAATTAAATCAACTTAAAAAACACAAGATACACTTACAAGTAGTGCACCAACCCAAAACAACTCTCTCCCCCCTTTTGTTCTGGGCATTGAACATGAAGACTCTTCCTTCACTGTTCCGAGTGGCCATGAGAGTCTTGGCAGTGCCTGCCTCCAGTGCTCCAGTGGAGCGAGTTTTCAGCCATGGTGGCATCATACTACGCCCCCATCGTGCACAAATGACTGACAGACTCTTGGCTAATTTGGTCTTTTGCAAATGCAATGCAGCATAGGGCCCTGACATATAAAAAGTACAACTTTTTTGTTATGTTCACGTATATGTCATGTTTTTTCAATGTTAACACTTTTGTACAAATAAGTACATTTGCACTTTATTTTTCAATGTGTTTGTTCTGTAAAGGAATGAGTTAATGTTTAAAATGACTGGTTAATAGTGCTATTATAAAGTGCAATGTCAGCACAATTTTCTTTCCTGCAATTTAAAATGCACTTGTTTTAATAAATAAATACAGCGTTTGAAAAGCATACACAATCTGTGTTAATATATTAGTCTGTGGTTAAAAGGACTTGAAAGGACTCGAAACTCAAAATGCAGGACTTAGGACTTGACTTGAGACTTTCCAGTCTTGACTTTGGACTTGACTCGGGGCTTGCCTGTCTTGACTCGGGACTTGACTCGGACTTGAGGGCAAAGACTTGAGACTTACTTGTGACTTGCAAAACAATGACTTGGTCCCACCTCTGGTTATTAGTGGTAGCAAACACACGGAGTGTTCTCTATGTTGTTGACAGAAGCAGCGTTAATTGCTCTCTGAAATCAATGCGCCCAGGAAATAAGTTACGTTATTGCTTGAAATGACCAAAATACCTTAATTATTACATGATATCATGAATGTGTTTGTTACCATATTACATACTGTACGTATTTACAGCATGTTTAAAAACTGTGTCAGAGGTTTTTTGATGGCTTTTAGAATGTTCTATATGCGGAATAGATTGTATCCCCATTACCTGCCCTGTTAGCCGCCTCGAACTGACAGATTCGTACTATTTAGAACTCACAAAAAAGGGAAAGACTTACCGTATTTTCCGCACTATAAGGCGCACCGGATTATTAGCCGCACCTTCAATGAATGGCATATTTCATAACTTTGTCCACCAATAAGCCGCCCCGGACTATAAGCCGCGCCTACGCTGCGCTAAAGGGAATGTCAAAAAAACAGTCAGATAGGTCAGTCAAACTTTAATAATATATTAAAAACCAGCGTTCTAACAACTCTGTTCACTCCCAAAATGTACGCAAATGTGCAATCACAAACATAGTAAAATTAAAAATAGTGCAGAGCAATAGCAACATAATGTTGCTCGAACGTTAATGTCACAACACACAAAATAAACATAGCGCTCACTTTCTGAAGTTATTCTTCATTCGTAAATCCTTCGTCTTCGGTGTCCGAAGTGAAAAGTTGGGCAAATGTGAGATCCAAAATGGCCGGTTCCGTCTCGTCGAAGTCATCGGAGTCAGTGTCACTGTTATCCAGCAGTTCTGTGAATCCTGCCTTCCGGAAAGCTCGGACCACAGTTGTGACCGAAATATCTGCCCAGGCATTTACGATCCACTGGCAGATGTTGGCGTCGTCTGGCGCTGTCTGCCTGTCTTAGTGAAGGTGTGTTCGCCTTCTGTCATCCATTGTTCCCACGCAGTTAGCAGTCTAGCTTCGAATGCCCTGTTGACACCAATATCTAGCGGCTGGAGGTCTTTTGTCAATCCACCCGGAATGACGGCGAGTATTGAATTAAGCGCGTAAGCGTGTCTCTTAATGTGATGTTATGAGCTAGCAAATATAACAACTACACTACCCAGCATGCAACGATAGTTACGAGCATGCGCGGTAGCCCTGAGAAGCGTTGTTGTATGCTGGCAGTTAGAATGTGGTTATGAGCACGCTGTGAGTAAACGTTGAGAACTCAGTTAACACGCCTCGTCTGCATTATTTATAATTAGACAGACAACACACTTAATAGGAGCCATTTTGGGGTCTTTACATAAACACACAAATGGAAATGAAACGTCACATATCCCAGCATGCACCGCGCGCTTCTTCTTCTTCCGGGGGCGGGTGGTTGCTTACAGTAGAAGAAGAAGCGCTTCTTGTTCTATGGGGGCGGGTGCTTACCTTGGCGGTTGCTTGCGTAGAAGAAGAAGCGCTTCCTGCTCTACCGGGAAAAAAGATGGCGGCTGTTTACCGAAGTTGCGAGAACGAAACTTTATGAAAATGAATCTTAATATTTATCCATATATAAAGCGCACCGGGTTAAAAGCCGCACTGTCAGCTTCTGAGTAAATTTGTGGTTTTTAGGTGCGGCTAATGGTGCGGAAAATACCGTATGTTTTTGTCTCATATAGGGATTCT
Source organism: Nerophis lumbriciformis (assembly GCF_033978685.3). Classification (NCBI taxonomy): domain Eukaryota; kingdom Metazoa; phylum Chordata; class Actinopteri; order Syngnathiformes; family Syngnathidae; genus Nerophis; species Nerophis lumbriciformis. Next base: position 3,161,629 of record NC_084576.2, read on the forward strand.
GGATTATGGGCAACATTCCCAAAAAGTGTTGTTTTTCTTTTAAGGGGAACTGCACTTTTTTTTGGAATTTTTCCCATCGTTCACAATCATTATGAAAGACAAGACGACAGATGTATTTTTTTTTATTTTTTATGTATTCTAACTCATAAATAACGTAAATAAAAGTCTGCTTATAATGGAAACAATGGGTGGTCCTCTAATCCGCCCATAAACCCCAATAAATGACCATCCACAAACCGCCAACAATACTCAATTTACATATTGTGACTTGAATATTAACCAAGTATTAGTGGTATTGTTATTATAAGCGCAAACGCAGTCACACTTTTTATAACAGCGCTGTGATCACTAGCTTGTGTGGCTATGTTGATATAGTCGGCTGGTGAGATGCTTCCTCGCCTCGGTGCTTGTAAAAGTTTGTTCAAGATTATAAATCATGCCTCTCACATTGATATTAGTAGGATGAGGATGTAATCGGACAAGTTGTTACACTTTGACAGCCTATTTAGACCCAGGTAAGGCGAGAAAGACATGAAAAGACGCTTGGTTCCACCGCCCTTCTCTTCGCGATAATTATGAGTCATTCTTCATCTAAATAGGAATGTAACAAGATTGTATCAGTTGGCAGCCCAGTAAAAGCAGACATTGTACAATAAGTAATGTTTTATTACGTTTGTTGGCTGTAATCAAGTCTGCAGTGAGTAGTAATCAGTGATGATGATGATGAAGAAAAATAGTGAACATTGTGATGAGTTTTTGAAATGAATGTGCCGCGTATGCTTTAAATGAGCAAAATATGTAAATGTTACATGTTATTATAAATGTGCCCATTACTACATTACATATATTTACAGCATGTACAGGTAAAAGCCAGTAAATTAGAATATTTTGAAATACTTGATTTATTTCAGTAATTGCATTCAAAAGGTGTAACTTGTACATTATATTTATTCATTGCACACAGACTGATGCATTCAAATGTTTATTTCATTTAATTTTGATGATTTGAAGTGGCAACAAATGAAAATCCAAAATTCCGTGTGTCACAAAATTAGAATATTACTTAAGGCTAATACAAAAAAGGGATTTTTAGAAATGTTGGCCAACTGAAAAGTATGAAAATGAAAAATATGAGCATGTACAATACTCAATACTTGGTTGGAGCTCCTTTTGCCTCAATTACTGCGTTAATGCGGCGTGGCATGGAGTCGATGAGTTTTTGGCACTGCTCAGGTGTTATGAGAGCCCAGGTTGCTCTGATAGTGGCCTTCAACTCTTCTGCGTTTTTGGGTCTGGCATTCTGCATCTCCCTTTTCACAATACCCCACAGATTTTCTATGGGGCTATGGTCAGGGGAGTTGGCGGGCCAATTTAGAACAGAAATACCATGGTCCGTAAACCAGGCACGGGTAGATTTTGCGCTGTGTGCAGGCGCCAAGTCCTGTTGGAACTTGAAATCTCCATCTCCATAGAGCAGGTCAGCAGCAGGAAGCATGAAGTGCTCTAAAACTTGCTGGTAGACGGCTGCGTTGACCCTGGATCTCAGGAAACAGAGTGGACCGACACCAGCAGATGACATGGCACCCCAAACCATCACTGATGGTGGAAACTTTACACTAGACTTCAGGCAACGTGGATCCTGTGCCTCTCCTGTCTTCCTCCAGACTCTGGGACCTCGATTTCCAAAGGAAATGCAAAATTTGCATGGTTGGGTGATGGTTTGGGGTGCCATGTCATCTGCTGGTGTCGGTCCACTCTGTTTCCTGAGATCCAGGGTCAACGCACCCGTCTACCAGCAAGTTTTAGAGCACTTCATGCTTCCTGCTGCTGACCTGCTCTATGGAGATGGAGATTTCAAGTTCCAACAGGACTTGGCGCCTGCACACAGCGCAAAATCTACCCGTGCCTGGTTTACGGACCATGGTATTTCTGTTCTAAATTGGCCCGCCAACACCCCTGACCTTAGCCCCATAGAAAATCTGTGGGGTATTGTGAAAAGGGAGATGCAGAATGCCAGACCCAAAAACGCAGAAGAGTTGAAGGCCACTATCAGAGCAACCTGGGCTCTCATAACACCTGAGCAGTACCAGAAACTCATCGACTCCATGCCACGCCGCATTAACGCAGTGATTGAGGCAAAAGGAGCTCCAACCAAGTATTGAGTATTGTACATGCTCATATTTTTCATTTTCATACTTTTCAGTTGGCCAACATTTCTAAAAATCCCTTTTTTGTATTAGCCTTAAGTAATATTCTAATTTTGTGACACACGGAATTTTGGATTTTCATTTGTTGCCACTTCAAATCATCAAAATTAAATGAAATAAACATTTGAATGCATCAGTCTGTGTGCAATGAATAAATATAATGTACAAGTTACACCTTTTGAATGCAATTACTGAAATAAATCAAGTATTTCAAAATATTCTAATTTACTGGCTTTTACCTGTATATACAATCTTAATGGAGTTCTTTGGATGTTTTTTTAAGGGCTTTATCGGCAGAATAGAGCGACTCCCATAGGCTCCGTTGTAAGCTGACTTTTGATTGCATTTATTTACTATTTAGAATGCAATAAATAAAGAAAAACATGTTCTTGTCTAACATAAGGATTGTGAATGATAGGCAACATTCTAAAAAAAAGTGCAGTTCCCTTTTAAGCAACTGCAATAGCTAAGCTAAATAACTCATTATAATACTAAAATATATGCATAATTAAAATGAGCTACATAAATTTTATATCTTAGAATTTGTCATTTATATTGTTTGGAAAAGGTCATACGAATGTTTGCTGTATGCATGTGTTAATCGATGTTCGAAGAATTCCCCAAAACTTCCCACAGATTCCATGGTATTTGCTAACAATAAAAGTGATTTGATGGAAAAGTAGGATTTGTATGCTGAGTGTTGGTCAAAAGTCAAGGTTCACAGCAATACAATCTCCAAATTAATTTAAAAAAAAATCATCCATATAGTGTTTATTTACTATTGAACAAAGACACACTTCTCCTTTGTGAATGTATGTTTCAGTCCCTCTTGAAATCGCGATCACGCTAATTCATGCAAATTCAACTAATTGCAGCAAATTATTTACAGCCTCGCAACTTTGTTCAATGCCTGCAACTTCCCGCACATGTTGGCTAATCAGCAACATTTTCGCCATTTGAATTTGCCTTTAACTAGAATAATAGAATATAGAACACTTTATTGGCATCAAGCTTGAGAGTATGACAACAATAAAGGTGGGTACTGTGTTAGTTAGGTGCAGTTGAAATACAATATAAACAATAAATAAAATGTTAAAAATAAATACCTAAATACAAGTACAAACAGCTCTGCCGAGGCAGCGAGGTCGAACGATGTCCTATAGGGAGGGCAGAGGGCAGCCGATAATCTTCTCCCATGCAATTAATTATTCTTATAGCCAGACCTGTGTGTTTATGACCATACCGTGACCACCTCTGAGGAAAGCAACAGTTGTAGTCGAAACCGTCAGGTACGGAAATAAACACACAGGTCTCGCTATAAGCATAACAAATTGCATCATTTTTTGAAGACCTAATAAACCTCTTTGGAATCTTCTCCGCTGTCTTTGGCACCCTCTGCAGGGCCTTCCTGTCTGCAGCAAACCTCACAGTTACAAAGTACATGAGCACTGACTCTGAAGTGGCCCAATAAAAAGATACCTGCAGTTTCTCCTTAAGTTGGTTCCTCAGCACATAAATTAAGTGCTCCATCTTTTTGACCTGTGCTGAAGTGTTGACAGTCCGTGTGAGGTTCTCCTAGATGGAAATTCCCAGGAACCTAAATTCTCCATTTACCACGAGTGGAGAATGTTCCCCTCTCTGGCTCCTAAAATCAATGACCATCTCCTTGGTCTTTGTGGTGTTCAGCCCTATGTTGTTCCTAGTACGCAACCCTGCTAGTTCCTGTAATTCCTCTCTGTTGGCTGTTAAATCAACCCCAGTGATCAGGCCCACTTCCGTGGTGTTGTCGGGGAATTTGATGGTGTTCGAGGGATGAATGGGGACACAGTCATACGTACAGTTTGGGGCTCAGTTCGGTGCAGTTCTTCTTTAAAGCGCAATATTTTCCCCAGTTGGAAAAACTGGGGAAAAATATGCCCAACAAATTGGGCATATTTGCTCGTTTGAAACCAAATTATTCTCACACAAGACTTTTGGCTTTACAACCTAATAATTTCCCTCCAAATTTGTGTTACCTTGCAGTGCTTCTCACTAGCAAGTTGCCTCGAGCGAGGCTCTCTGTCCTTGCAGCTGTGTGTGTAAGCTCGCTGTCCCGCCTACACCCACGGAGACAAAGATTGTGGAGGACTGAAAATAGGCCCTTTTTACCAGAAGTTCATCAACTTTAGGCTCCTGTAGACCTGTGAGTTTTGCGTTTCCTCTGAATTTCACAGTTCATGTAGTTTATACAAATCCGGTTGATGACGTACAGTATATTCCTACTTTCATGCCAATATTAGGTTAGATTTATTTCTCTAAAGTGTAAGTAAATAAAATACAAAGCTGTAAAATACAAACAAATATGATCTAATAACAAAGTCAGGATAGCAGGGGTTAGTGCATGTGCCAGTGTCCACCAGTCAGAAAGTCGTCCCTTCAGTAAATAGTTAATTCATGGGCGTCAAACGATTTCTTATGGTCCATTTTAATGGTGACAACATGAACACATTTAGCGTTACCTTGTTATTATTAGCATTTAGTTTACTCTGATTGAGGTTGATAACAAAAATGTTGTCACTTATTCCCACGCTCTGTCTCCCCGCTTGTATGTGATAACCAGGAAGCACATCTAGCGCACTGTTTTTGTTTATTGTGAGAAACTGGGGGATTCTCGCAGACACAAAGACGTAACTACATGTTACCAAACAAGCCAAAAGTTGCCTATAATAGTGTTTTACATGGCCTCATCGTACACAACTCTGGTGTTCTCAATGACGGCTAAATAAATTGGAAAAGTGAACGTTTAGTGAAGCACAATGAAGCAAAACATTAATTTTACAATAAAATACTTGTGGCAGCAATTCTGCTGGTTAGGGACCTGTGGTGTAGCCTACATAAAGTGTTAAGTTGAATTAAGGTTTTCCTATATTCCCTGAAGGTAACGTGGCAGCAAAAAGGCTAGGGTGTGTCCCCTATTCTTTTTGCCAAGATGTCTGTCATGACGCCACGCCCCTCTCAGTTGATGAACTGCGCCCAATGCGAAATTTAGGTAATAAGTCTGATTTTGGAAAAAAGGTTTAAATCTGAAAAAAACAGATGCTCAAATATCAATATCTATGAAAGTGAAAATCGTAAATAAATTAATTGTTCAAAGAAATTACAAAAGTGAATCCTAATTTTGTTGATAATAAAAGCCTATTATAACGTTCAACCTGAAAAAAAAAAAAAAATGTTTTATTTCAAATGCACTGATGTATTTTTCAAAATTCAACATCACGACATGATTTTCCTGCGACAAAGTTAATGTTTTCAAGTGCAAAACTTTTGACCCTAATTTACCTCAATAATATTGAGGCATTTTGCTCATGTTTATCAGTGAATTGAATGATTTAAGTAGAAATTTGAAAATCTTGTATGTCACATGTGAATAAAACTCAAAAAGGTAACAACAAATCTTATACAACTTGTTGATTATTGTTTTTTTTTGTTTTTTAGAATACCATGTAATATCTACTTTCAAGAGGAACCCTCTCGAACAGGCATTCCGTCGGCCCAATGTTAATCTCACGACCAATCACCTAATCAATCAGTACTGGATTGCTGTGAGCCACAAAGCTCCGGCTTTTCTGTATGACGTGTACCTCAGGCTCATTGGACAAGAACCCAGGTAACCTTGCAAAGCATCGCCGTGCCGGGCTTACCGGCCGCCTCCTCTGCTACTTAACTGCTGTCGCTTCTGCATTCTTTTTCTTGTGCTACTTGCAATGATTGCTTTCTCGTCGAGCTTTCAAAACATCTCAGTTTGGCCTGAATCAGTTAAGTAAAGAGGCTTAATTGAAGATGCCTTTAGTAAACCCAACCCAGGCAGACATGCTTTTTAACCCCCTTGCTTAGCTGCTAATTTGTTGAAACGTGTCTGGATCCCATCTGTTTTTGATTTGAAATCACCTGGTCTTAAAGTATTTATGGCCTGATGATTTTAACAGACCAGCAGTGTTCATGGCATGACACTCTTAATAAGCGGTAGGGGAGGGATCACGTACTGTTTATCTGTCTCCTCCTTGTTTGTCTTTTATTGTCCTACAGAAAACTCTATAAACCCAATCTTAAAGACCAATCCCTTAGAGCAGGCTTTCAGAAGGCCCAATGTCAATCTGTGCTCCAACCCCTTTACTAATAAGTACTGGACAACTGTCAGCCACACACTGCCAGCCAGCTCTGGTATATGACTGCTATCTGGGCTCTCGGGCCAAAAGCCTCAGTAAAGTCGTCTTCATCCACATGGCCCAACCCGGGCTCTCACTTAACGCACCTCACATATGTAGTCAGCTGTACTCCGCTTGTTATTTGTCAGGTATTTCTACCTTTCATATATCGCAAGCTTCAAATTTAACCCACCCAATGCCATTATTGGTACACTTTGTGTTGAACTGAAGCCAAAGCAGAACAAAAAACATTCTGCCAACACTTAATGAGCACAATAACTTTTGTAAGTCTGTGCTTTTTTTGTAATTTGCCTGTTATCCACAATCTATATGTGAGACAAGAACATGTGTTTCCCTTTTCTATGTGTTCTAGAGAGTGAAAAACTGCTGGCACGAGGTGGCTAACAATGTAGGTAATGGAGATTAATGTATTTCACTCATACAGCTTTCTTAAACATCCCAAACATGCCAACAAAGCATCAGGCCACTACTGAGAGATAATTTTGCTGCTGGCGTTGCTGCGGCTGTATCGCCCTTGAGTTATGAAAAGTTAATGCAAAATTATATGTAGGGATGGGTACTGAAATCGCTACTTTGTTGGCACCGACCGAATCCCGCCGGTCCTACCAGGCACCGATTCACGTAAAATCAAACGGTGCCATGTTTGAGTACGTGACGTCACGCACAGTTGCTGACTCACTTCGGCACTTGCCAATCACTCCAGCAAAATGACAGCGGAGTCAGCCAAACTACCTCTTGATAATGTTGCAATTTTAATGCCAACAAAAATGTACTCAAAAAAGCTCCAACAGGACTTTTAAATAAAGGGGAACTGTACTTTTTGGGGGAATTTTGCCTATCGTCCACAATCCTTATGAGAGACAAAAACACATATGTTTGGGATTTTTGGCATTCTAATTTGTAATAATCTGCCCGTTCTAGGTGGCTAGCAATACAGCTAATGGGAGCAATTAATTTTGCCTTTAAATCGCTCTAAAAAATGCTGTCCGGGGACGGGGTTTTTTTCAGTTGATTTTGGTTATGCACTCGATTTCTGTCAGTATAGCGACTCCAAGCACTACATTTACACCGTCACCAAGTCACGCCGGTCTTGACTCTCGGTCCCCATCTGCTCATCAGAAGTTTCACCCTCTCTTCTTGCCCGCTCAGCCTCTAAAACATGTAGCTCATCCGCCGTATATTAAAGCTTAAAAAGATAAGGCTTTGCTCCAAAGTAGTTGTCATTGGTTTTGAAAACATCTGCCATGGTTGGTGGTAGCAAACACAAATTGTGCTCTCTGCTGCTGTTGTTGACGGAAGTAGCATTCCATATTCTCTACTGCTCGCTACTGTTATCATATCTGAGTTATTGTGTAGAAATATGGGGAAACAACTACAAATTCTCTAACCGGGTTACAAAAAAGATCAATTAGAATAATACATAATGTTGGATATAGAGAACATACAAACCCTTTATTTATTTAATCAAAAATATTGAAATTCAACGACTTGGTTCATTTGCAAACATCTAAAATGATGTACAACGCAAACCTACTACCCAAGAATGTACAATTCTTCTCAACAAAAGAGGAGAAATATAACGTTAGAGGAAAATCTAATTTAAAACATTTGTATGCACATACAACACTTAAGACCTTTATCAAAATTGTATATGGAATTAAATTATAGAATGGATTAAGCCACGAAATCAAACAAAGCACTAATATGATTAAGTTCAAGAGTTTGTCCAAACTACAAGTGTTCACAAAGTACAAAGAGGAACAATTATCATAAATATCTCAAACATGAAAAAAAAAGACAATATTGATGTATTTAATAGTTGTTTACTTACTTATCGTATTTTGTATTGATGTATTATTTATTTATTCACTGTTCTGTTACAAATAGAGAACAAAGACATAGGATAAAACTGCTATGATATGAACAGAGGTGGGATTTAATAAACTCTGCTTCCTCCTACTTCTTTTTGGACGTGCTGTAATGAAACAACTGGAAATTTGGGATGCATTACTTTGTAATCGTATTGTATGCATGTTCGACATATACTGAATTGAACTGAACTGAACTGAAATGTAAATATGAATAATGGGTTGCAGCCTCGGCAAAAATGCCTATTTAAGTCAAGGTTTGTACACTTTGAACACAATATAAAGTGCGATTCAGTACTTTACATCAAACAAACATTACAAGGATGTGATGAATCGACCGTCTTAATCACCAAGCTAAAACAACGATAATCTGAAATGTCTTGGATCTTATAGTTCATAAACCAAAACGTTTGCAAAATAGAGGGGTTCATAAATCAAGGTTCCACTGTACTACCTTTGCCTCTGTGTTGTTCATGTTATTCATCACTTATTCTTCATCACATGTTCCGCGTCACATGTTCGACATCACACGTTCTTCATCACACATTCTTTTTCACATGTTGACCGGCACATGTTCCTCATGACAACTCACAGATGGACTCTGAGTCTTCTCAGCTGTTAGTTGGAAATGATCCAAATAAATAAGGAAATATCAAGTTCCATGGTGCAGCTTGTGACTGACTGATGTCAGTTGATGCTCAAGTTAGCTGGGACAGGCTCCAGTGACCTGGAACCATACTTGCCAACCCTCCCGGATTTTCCGGGAGACTCCCGAAATTCAGCGCCTCTCCCGAAAACCTCCCTGGACAAATTTTCTCCCGAAAATCTCCCGAAATTCAGGCGGACCTTGAGGCCACGCCCCCTCCAGCTCCATGCGGACCTGGAGGGTCTGCATGGAGCAATGTTGTTGTAATATATTGAGTTGGAGGCAATAAACAGGCGAGGGGATGAAGTACGTCTCTTTACTGTAGACTTCAGAACAGACTCACACACTTGACGTCAGGTGCGCAACACCACATAAATCGTTGGCCACCAAAAAGTAACCCCAGTACGCTATAGCCAACATTCACCAGGAGATGGCAACAGACAAACATAGATCACTTTCAGTGAATTCTAGCTATATATATATATATATATATATATATATATATATATATATATAAAACACCACTCAACCAATGGAGAAATACAGCAGCAGTAATCAAATGGTTCAACAACATCCAAGACAAACAACAGCACAACTTTATCTCCTTTGATATCGAGGAATTTTACCCTTCCATCACGCAAGACCTACTGACTCAAGCACTAGACTTCGCCTCAGACTACGACTCAATCACAGGCAACGAAAGAAACATCATCATCCACGCAAAAAACTCCATTCTCATCCACAACAGTACACCATGGCAAAAAAAGAACAATGCAACATTTGACGTCACTATGGGAAGTTTTGACGGAGCAGAAACGTGTGAACTCGTTGGGAGTTTCCTCCTCTCCCAGCTCGCTAGCCTCAATCTGAACCTTGGTATTTACCGTGATGACGGACTGGCAGTGTGTCGCGCCTCGCCAAGGAGCAGCGAGAATACCAAGAAGCGCATATGCCAAATTTTCAAAGAGAACGGCCTACGGATCACGATTGAAGCCAACAAGCAAACCGTCAACTTCCTTGACGTCACTTTCAACCTGAGAAATAACAGCTACCAACCATTCACGAAACCCAACACAACACTCCAATACGTGCACCATGACAGCAACCACCCACCCACCACCATGAAAAGAATACCTACCGGAATCAATAAAAGGCTATCGATGCTGTCATCTAGCAAAGCTGAATTTGACCAAGCAACCCCCCCGTACCAAAAAGCCCTTGATGAAAGCGGATACAATTTCACCCTCACCTATGAACCCACGCCAGGAAACCAGCCAAAAAAGAACAGAAAATGAAACGACATCATCTGGTACAACCCCTCATACAGCAAAAACGTCTCAACGAACATTGGACACAAATTCCTCAATCTGATTGACAAACACTTTCCCAAAGACAACACCCTAAGAAAAGTATTCAACAAGAACAACATTAAATTGAGCTACAGCTGCATGAACAATATACGACAAATCATCTCAAACCACAACAAAACAATTGCAAATGAGCCGTCGGCCCCCAGACAGAGCGACTCCAAAACCAACAAAGGATGTAACTGTCGAAAGAAACCTGATTGCCCTCTCAACGGGGGGTGCTTACAAACATCAGTTGTCTACCAATCTAAGGTAATACGCAAGGACATTAACACATCCGACACATATGTAGGATTAACCGAGGGAGAATTCAAAACCAGATGGAACAATCACAAGGCTTCTTTCAGGAACAAAAACCTGCGAAATACCACAGAACTCAGCAAACACATTTGGGACCTCAAAGACAATAATGTTGAATATTCAATAACATGGCAAATTCTTGCATCCAGCACACCTTACAATAGTGGTAATAAAAGATGCAACCTATGCTTGAAAGAGAAACTGTTTATTATTTACCGTCCAGACCTGTCATCCCTCAACAAGCGCAGCGAAATTGTAACAACATGCCGCCATAGACGGAAACACCTCCTAGGTAACACATGAGCCAATCACCACGCCCCTAGGCCAGCCTGTACCCACCCACTCTGTACCCTATATAAACCATGGTATGCGAATGCTCCCATTAAAATCTCCTGATGATTGAGGGTACCCCCCCTCAAGAAACAGGCCTGTAGAGATGAAATAGTCTTGTGATTTTTTTCCCACACATACATATATATATATATATATATATATGAAATACTTGACTTGGTGAATTCTAGCTGTAAATATACTCCTCCCCTCTTAGCCACGCCCCCGCCCCACCCCGACCACGCCCCCCACCCCCCACCTCCCGAAATCGGAGGTCTCAAGGTTGGCAAGTATGCCTGGAACAGAACAAATGTACTTACACAAGCTCATTTTTGCCGTGATGGACTTGGGTTCAAGTACTCCTTAACACTGATCAATCACGTTACAACATGTTGATTTGTCCCGTCACATTTCTACTCTGCTGCATTTGTTTCTGACTTTGTGAATTAGATCAGTTGCTCTGATTATTTAATTTGTGCAAGATGGCAGCTGTACTTGTGAGAGGAGCATTAATTATATGGCACATAGTCGTTACACACATACATTTAGTCACAGGTGAGCAGGCGTGTTGTGGGTTTGACTTTTGGATGATAGTGTTTTTGTATTTTATTGATATGAATGTGTTCTTTACTATCAAGAACATGCTAGGGAGATAACATTACAGTCAGTGTACGACTCGGCTTCATTGGGTGCATGTAGTGATGCAGGGCCGGCTCTAGGCGAGAGTGAATTCATCCAATATAGTAGTATTAATACTGCCTGAGGCTGAGCCAATCAGTGGCACGATCTTGAACAGTGTGCTTAGATTGGTTTGAGCTCATTTAGTGGCCAATATACTTTAGTGTTGATATTTTTAGTTAATCGAGCCAATTATTTGCTTGAAAACCCTTCATTTAAACCAATAGTATGTTTATGAACAAAAAATATGTGATATAGTTCATCTGCACGCTTTGAAGCGCAATATGACGAGGGACGAGTGTATCACTCCTTGTCTTTCATAATGTGTCGATGCTTCTGTATTGTTTGATGCATCACCAGATGTGTGCATGTAATCAGGCCAAAAAGGGGGAGGATCATCGAACCTAAGCAGGGATCAGAGCGCTCCCATCAACCAAATGTGCAGGACTTTAATTGTGAAGTGGTCTCAGGCACAATACGATTGGCCTCGTGTGACTACCCTATGGATTGGTGGTAGCTCTCCACTGTGACTATAAATAGTACAATTTGTCTATAACATTGTTAACTATACATAACATTATCAATCAATCAATCAATCAATCAATGTTTATTTATATAGCCCTAAATCACAAGTGTCCCAAAGGGCTGTACAAGCCACAACGACATCCTCGGTATAGCCCACATAAGGGCAAGGAAAAACTCACCCCAGTGGGACGTCGATGTGAATGACTATGAGAAACCTTGGAGAGGACCGCATATGTGGGTAACCCCCCCCCTCTAGGGAGACCGAATGCAATGGATGTCGAGTGGGTCTAACATAATATTGTGAGAGTCCAGTCCATAGTGGATCCAGCATAACAGTAAGAGTCCAGTCCACAGTGGGGTCAGCAGGAAACCATCCCGAGCGGAGACGGGTCAGCAGCGCAGAGATGTTCCCAACCAATATACAGGCGAGCGGTCCACCCCGGGTCCCGACCCCGGACAGCCAGCACCCCATCCATGGCCACCGGATCTGTGTGTCTTCCCCTCCACAAGGGATAGGGGGGAGCAGAGGAGAAAAGAAAAGAAACGGCAGATCAACTGGTCTAAAAAAGGGGGGCTATTCAAAGGCTAGAGTATACAAATGAGTTTTGAGATGGGACTTAAATGTTTCTACTGAGGTAGCATCTCTAACTGTTACCGGGAGGGCATTCCATAGTGCTGGAGCCCGAATAGAAAACGCTCTACAGCCCGCAGACTTTTTTTGGGCTCTGGGAATCACTAATAAGCCGGAGTTCTTTGAACGCAGATTTCTTGCCGGGACATATGGTACAATACAATCGGTAAGATAGGCTGGAGCTAGACCGTGTAGTATTTTATACGTAAGTAGTAAAACCTTAAAGTCGCATCTTAAGTGCACAGGAAGCCAGTGCAGGTGAGCCAGTATAGGCGTAATATGATCAAACTTTCTTGTTCTTGTCAAAAGTCTAGCAGCCGCATTTTGTACCAACTGTAATCTTTTAATGCTAGACATAGGGAGACCCGAAAATAATACGTTACAGTAATCGAGACGAGACGTAACGAACGCATGAATAATGATCTCAGCGTCGCTAGTGGACAAAATGGAACGAATTTTAGCGATATTACGGAGATGAAAGAAGGCCGTTTTAGTAACACTCTTAATGTGTGACTCAAAGGAGAGAGTTGGGTCGAAGATAATACCCAGATTCTTTACTGAGTCGCTTTGTGTAATTGTTTGGTTGTCAAATGTTAAGGTGGTATTATCAAATAAATGTCGGTGTTTAGCAGGACCGATAATCAGCATTTCCGTTTTCTTAGTGTTGAGTTGCAAGAAGTTAGCGGACATCCATTGTTTAATTTCATTAAGACACGCCTCCAACTGACTACAATCCGGCGTGTTGGTCAGCTTTAGGGGCATGTAGAGTTGGGTGTCATCAGCATAACAATGAAAGCTAACACCGTATTTGCGTATGATGTCGCCTAGCGGCAGCATGTAAATACTAAAGAGTGCAGGGCCAAGAACCGAACCTTGGGGGACTCCGCACGTTACCTTAACATAGTCCGAGGTCACATTGTTATGGGAGACATTAACTCTGCATAACATTGTAAGCTTATTAAAATTGAAGAAAACAACACACCAGCCTTTCCTCTTCTCCCACCATGGTTACAGTGAAGCCAAGTGCTACATACACTTGATCATATTCTGGTACACAAAAAAAAAAGCATGTTCCCCGAGGTCACATGCGCCCCTCCTGGCATCGCACTGCCCCTCTATTTGAGAAGAACTGAAGTAGAACAAGGAAACAACTGCAGAGCACGAAAACCATGTATCAACATGGTACAGCTACTGAAGTAACCGACACCATCATGTGGCCCTGCCTCATGGTTGTGGCCCTAAACAACCACATAAAGTCTGTATGCCAAGGGCCAGCCCTGGATGTTGGTCACTTTGGCTTTGACATCGTTCTGGTTTCCTTACTAATGATTTATTTTTAACACCTTGATTTTTCAAAATGCTACTTTTTGATTTACATTTCCATGATCATTTCATTTAAGCATTACAATCATTGCCATCAATCTGAGCGCAAAACGAAAACTTTCACTTGTTCTCTGTTCACCACACTTTTTTTGGCTGCTGCACCCCAACCACCTCCTCTGTCTTTGTGCCACAAAAACATCTGCTCACTCTTGCCTCACTTCATCCTCTCGCCCATCCAAGGATGATGAAGACGATCACTCGACTCCACAAAGCCATGATGGTGCTGGAATATTTCACCAGTCACTCCTGGGTGTGGAACACCGACAATGTCACCATGTTATTGGGAAAAATGAGCTCTGACGATAAGAAGGTAAGAGTGTGTATTTAATCCCATGTTGTTTTCTAAATAATCCTTTTTATAAATGTATGACCAGAACATTTGTATGGCCAGTACAGAGGTCTGTCGATTATTGTACTTGTAGTATACATGAATTAGTCTGCTGTAGAGGTTACACTTGGAAAAGTTTGAGCATGACAATAAACCAAGCAAATATTTGGCTAACTAACCTAAACTAAAGAGACAAAAAAGCTCTATACCATCCATTAAGGATTCAGCTGGGAACATTACACACGTTCCTGAGGAAATTAACTCTTATCTTTAGAGACTTTTACAGAACCTTATATACACCCCAGATTGACCCATCTCTTTCAGATATTGAGATAATAATACAGACTTACCTAAATTAAATACAAGGCATGTATCAAATTTAGATCTCGCTATTACAGTAACTGAAATTCATGATGCCAAACAATAAAGCACCAGGGCCTGATAGGTTCCTGTGGAGTTCTACAAAACATTCTGGTTGCTGCTTGCTCCAATATTTACAAACATGGCTTTAGAGATGAAAGAAAACTCCTTCCTTCCTTCAAATATGAATTCTGCTATAATCAGTCTCTTGCTAAAACCTGATAATGACCCCACACTTCCGTCCAGTGACTGGCCAATCTCCGTCCAGTGACTGGCCAATCTCCCTGATTAATGTTGATCTTAAAATTACCTGCAAAGTATTAGCTCAAAGACTAGAAAAAGTCCCTCCATATATAGTACATCCTGATCAAACAGGTTTTGTCAAGGGAGACAATCGTCCAACAATGTTCGCCATTCACTCAATCTGATAGACTATTCTGTTATTCATAATCTAAAAACCGATGTTGCTTCATTAGATGCTGAAAAAGTGTTTGATAGAGTGAATTGGAATTTTCTCTAGGTACTCCACAGAAATTTAGATTCGGAGACTCATTTATAGCATGGATCAAGGTTCTATATAGTTTTCCCACAGCCTCAGTTAGAACTAACAGCCAAATATCTCCAAGGTTTCATTTTATGAGGGGCGCTAGGCAAGGTTGTCCACTTTCTCCGTCACAGTTTGTTATATTTATTGAACCTCTTGCAACCGCAATTCGCCAGCATGCAAATATTAAAAACACCCATACTGCAACTGTTCATTAAAAAATAAGCCTTTATGCTGATGATGTATTACTTTTCCTACAAAATCCACATTCTTCTCTTCAAGACACAATCTCACTCATTGATAAAGGCAGTTCTATTTCAGATTATTCCATCAACTGGTCCAAATCTAGTGTTAACTTTTAATTTTGACTTTCAGAGCACCTCATCGATTCCACTGCCCATTGGGAACATTAAATACCTGGATATCAATATTTCTTCCACCTTGACAGATCTGAATCACCCGATCTTAAAACCAATTAAGGATGATCTGGCACGTTGGAAGACACTGCCCAACTCACTTATGAGAACGGTTTCTACCATGAAAATGATGGTCTTACCGAGGGTTAATTATCTTTTTTCAATGATTTCCACCAAACCTTCTCAAATTTGGTTTAAATCACTAGACTCACACATCAATCAGTTTCTTTAGAAAAATAAACCAGCACGAATCAGCCTTAAAACATGACAAAAACCCAAGAAATATGCGGGTCTAAAATTCCCAAATTTTTCCCATTACTTCCTTGCAAATAAACTACAACACTTATTAAAATGGATAAATCCCAATTTATTAGATAATTTATGGATAGATATTGAACAATCACTCAGCCAGGAGATCCTAATTTCTAACTTGCCCTGCATTAGCCAAATTCTTTAAAAACACAACTGCTTTAAAAGTATTAATGTACGCACTACCTTTAATAGCTTGGTGGGAATTTTTTAAAATAACTGGGTCTCCGATCACACCCTACTAATTTACGCCTATTTGGAATAACTTTCCAACATGGAATGATAAGGGAGTCAGATGTCTTGGAGATATCATCAATGGAAACAGTTTGATCTCTTTTAAAGATGTAATGACACAGTATGCAAAAAATCCCAACAAATTCCTAGAATTTATATACAGAATATAGTGTATGGTAGTTTCTTGTACTAGTAGTATTTTATTGTAGTTTTCTGTAGTAGTACAAATTTAAATAGTATTTTTATTGTAGTAGTAATACGTGTAGTAGTGTAATTGTTGTTTCTTGAAATTGTTGTAGTTCCTTGTAGTTGTAGTACTTGCAGTAGTGAACTTGAAGTTTGTTGTACAGTAGTTGTAATATTTGTTGTGTATTTCTAATTTCTTGTAGGTGCAGTAGTGTACTTGTTGTTCTTTGTAGTAGTAATAGTAGTACTTGTAGTAGTGTACAATTCACTTGGTCCATGTTGTCCTCATGTGTGCACATCATTTTGTTCTTGTAACTCATTTTTGGGTGGGGCGGCCAAGTTTGACAATCAACTTGGGTTGATTGTCAAACTTTTAGTTCATTCCAGTCTTGTGCTGGTCTACAATCTTTGACATTTCTTTGGTCTTTCCCATCGTAATGTGAAGGTTTGAACAGTGTATTTTATACACATGAGCTGAGATTAGGAGTATTTTCTTAAAGGGACAGTATTTACAGTGGAACCTTGATTTATGAACTGAAATGGTTCTTGAACAGGGTTCGTAAATCAAAAAGCTTGTAGAGTGAGGCGTGCGTAAATCGAGGTATTTGTGTATTACATGGACACAAATGGTTTGTGTGGTCACAATACTTATTTCACTCATTATGTTTCATGTCAATTTTTCAGGAAAATTCAACACATTCTCCAATGTTTTTCAATAATATTGAGATGTATGCACCATGTGTAAATGCAGTATCTGAGAAGACTATATCTTTTGTTGATATTTCTTAATGTCACTGCCTCAGGTGTTTAATTTTGATGTGCGTCAGCTACACTGGGCAGAGTACATGGAAAGTTACTGCATGGGCACCAAAAAGTACGTACTCAATGAAGAGCTGTCAGGTCTGCCTGCTGCACGCAAGCACCTCAACAGGTAAGCATGTTCCCTCCTTTTGTCCTCTCATTTCAGAGACACTTGGCATCAGAGGGTTGTTCTTGAACTGGGTAAGAATCTACTTAAACAACAGGAAACAATACTTTAAGATAGGATAACAAATGTCTACAGGGCTGAATATATCGTGTGGCATACGTACCCCAGGGATCAATACTAGGACCAAAATTTGTTCAATATTTACATAAACGACATTTGTAAAGTTACAAAGGACTTAAATGTAGTATTTTTTGCAGTTGACACAACTTTTTGTTCACACAGAAGTTACTACAAATAACAGAAGAAATGAACAAATTAAAAAGATGGCTTAACAAAAACAGGCTATCTTTGAACCTCAGTAAAACAAAAATAATGCTTTCCGATAACCGTTAAAGAGAAAGTCAAACACATACAAATAGATGGAGTAGATAGTGAAAGAGTACAAGAAAACACATTTTGGGGTATAATAATAGATGATAAAATGAACAGGAGATCTCATGTAAAATATATACAATTTAAAATAGCAAAATACATAAAAATAAATAATCTCATTAATCTCTTGGGTGAACCATAAATTATTTATTTATTTATTAGAACTTTAATTAGTGTATGTCTAATATTAATTTATGTATTTACTATATTTGACTTACTTTTTGTGTATTAATGTATTTATTCATTGTTTTGTTATAAACATAGAACAAAAACATGAGATAAAATTGCTATGATATAAATAGGGGTAGGATTTAATAAGCTCTTCTTAATCTTACTCCTTTTCGGACATGCTGTTATGAAACAACAGGAAATATGTGATGCATTACATTGTAATTGTATTGTATGCATGTTCAAAATAAACCGAAACTGAACTGAACTGCACTCTTCAATTAAACATCAATATGTTTCTCCTTTTGTAGGCTCAGGAACATCCGTTATACTTTCAACACCACCCTGCTAGTGCTCATTTGGCGCGTTTTCATCGCCCGCTCTCAGATGGCTCGAAACATTTGGTACTTTGTGGTGAGCCTGTGCTTCAAGTTTCTCTCCTACTTCAGAGCCTCTTCCACCATGAGATAATAAGCACTGGTTCAAATGAGAAACATCCAAACTACTCAATGAACGCCAGCAACTGGCATCCACAGCCTTAATGTTCTAATCTATCACTTTTATATTCATATTTCTGTCATGTCATACAATTAGATTATTGAGAAGACTGGAAATCAAACTGCCAAACCTCCTATGTTTCTAGTTTGATACTTTTTGTACATTAAAAATGCTGAAAGCAGTCCAATATTTATAACAATCAAAAATTAGTATTATATCTCATTAGTAAAACAATCTTTAATTTTTGGCCTGAAAATGGCCCCCAGGCTGCACTTTGGACACCCCTGCCTTACATAAACCAGAACATTCCCTAAGATATTTATTGGTACTATTAAGTTACATCAGCATCACTTGCTAATCAATCTTTATGTTGCTTCATTTGGGACACTTTGAAATTGCCATATCTTATAAGCTCATAAGTAGTGTGTGTCATTGTGACATGAGATACATATTATATATGTGTGTGTGAGTGTGTGTGTGTGTGAGTTTGGTTTGCTTTTCTCAATGTATGTGCCAAGAAAGGTAAAAATGAATCATGCCTGTGATGCATTTGCCGCCATGTTTCTGATATTATCCATGTAGTTCATCATGAAATCTTGCAAGTTGATGCTTTATCCTGTTTGCTTAACAACACTAACATGTTTGTGTTACCTCGTTAATGTCTGCCTTGTCCTCTGACACGGCTGAAAGCACAAATACAACGGAGGCCGTTTAAGTCGACAAGTGGACCAACTCATCAAGTCCTGGTCCACCATGTTCTACTTAGTACTAAAACAGCGACCCACGACATACGTGATCATGGCTTATGTAGACATAAAACATGAAAGGGTCAATTCTTTTTTTAAATGGCTCAGTTTATGTCGTCGACATTGTGAACTTCATCAGATTTGTGGTCATGTGAAGACCAATAAAAACAAAGGAAGAAAGATAGGAGAGGCGACACAAACTGTCACTTACCTTCAAAACTTTGAATTTGGACTAAATATATACTGTGTATATATATATATATATATATATATATATATATATATATATATATATATATATATATATATATATATATATATATATATATATATATATATACAGGTAAAAGCCAGTAAATTAGAATATTTTGAAAAACTTGATTTATTTCAGTAATTGCATTCAAAAGGTGTAACTTGTACATTATATTTATTCATTGCACACAGACTGATGCATTCAAATGTTTATTTCATTTAATTTTGATGATTTGAAGTGGCAACAAATGAAAATCCAAAATTCCGTGTGTCACAAAATTAGAATATTACTTAAGGCTAATACAAAAAAGGGATTTTTAGAAATGTTGGCCAACTGAAAAGTATGAAAATGAAAAATATGAGCATGTACAATACTCAATACTTGGTTGGAGCGCCTTTTGCCTCAATTACTGCGTTAATGCGGCGTGGCATGGAGTCGATGAGTTTCTGGCACTGCTCAGGTGTTATGAGAGCCCAGGTTGCTCTGATAGTGGCCTTCAACTCTTCTGCGTTTTTGGGTCTGGCATTCTGCATCTTCCTTTTCACAATACCCCACAGATTTTCTATGGGGCTAAGGTCAGGGGAGTTGGCGGGCTAATTTAGAACAGAAATACCATGGTCCGTAAACCAGGCACGGGTAGATTTTGCGCTGTGTGCAGGCGCCAAGTCCTGTTGGAACTTGAAATCTCCATCTCCATAGAGCAGGTCAGCAGCAGGAAGCATGAAGTGCTCTAAAACTTGCTGGTAGACGGCTACGTTGACCCTGGATCTCAGGAAACAGAGTGGACCGACACCAGCAGATGACATGGCACCCCAAACCATCACCCAACCATGCAAATTTTGCATTTCCTTTGGAAATCGAGGTCCCAGAGTCTGGAGGAAGACAGGAGAGGCACAGGATCCACGTTGCCTGAAGTCTAGTGTAAAGTTTCCACCATCAGTGATGGTTTGGGGTGTCATGTCATCTGCTGGTGTCGGTCCACTCTGTTTCCTGAGATCCAGGGTCAACGCAGCCGTCTACCAGCAAGTTTTAGAGCACTTCATGCTTCCTGCTGCTGACCTGCTCTATGGAGATGGAGATTTCAAGTTCCAACAGGACTTGGCGCCTGCACACAGCGCAAAATCTACCCGTGCCTGGTTTACGGACCATGGTATTTCTGTTCTAAATTGGCCCGCCAACTCCCCTGACCTTAGCCCCATAGAAAATCTGTGGGGTATTGTGAAAAGGAAGATGCAGAATGCCAGACCCAAAAACGCAGAAGAGTTGAAGGCCACTATCAGAGCAACCTGGGCTCTCATAACACCTGAGCAGTGCCAGAAACTCATCGACTCCATGCCATGCCGCATTAACGCAGTAATTTAGGCAAAAGGAGCTCCAACCAAGTATTGAGTATTGTACATGCTCATATTTTTCATTTTCATACTTTTCAGTTGGCCAACATTTCTAAAAATCCCTTTTTTGTATTAGCCTTAAGTAATATTCTAATTTTGTGACACACGGAATTTTGGATTTTCATTTGTTGCCACTTCAAATCATCAAAATTAAATTAAATAAACATTTGAATGCATCAGTCTGTGTGCAATGAATAAATATAATGTACAAGTTACACCTTTTGAATGCAATTACTGAAATAAATCAAGTTTTTCAAAATATTCTAATTTACTGGCTTTTACCTGTATATATATGCGGTAGAAAATGGATGGATGGATGAATGGATGTCTATACATAGATATAAGATACGTATGTATGGATATATACATATATATGGAAGATTCTCTGGCGGTAGATATCTTCTATCCTCCTTTCTGCAAATAACAAAAAGCACCCACAGGGATTAGAACCAAATACCGTCAGAACCCCCGGTGGTGATTCAAGTAAAACTGAACAGTACCATATTTCGATAACTTTGTTGCACGTGACATCACCTGCCAAAACTCAAGCACTTGGTGGGCAAACAGACATAATCCTAGCGGACTGTCCCTATTTAATGTTGTAATTTTCCATATTACATGTATTTACACATGAACACTCAAAATAAGTACTGAAAATTGGTATAATTGAGTACCATATCGATTTAAATCCCTATGCACCCATTTGAATTTTGCACAAACACAGGAAAAGAAGTCAACAAATCCTTGATGTCACTTATGCCTCTGGACAAAGTCACAAGTAAATTAACAAGCAATAGTGTACACCACCTTCTGCCCGAGTGCCGCTGGGCTAGGCTCCAGCACCCCCTGCGTCCCCGAGAGGGACAAGTGGTAGGAAATGGATGGATGGATGGATAGTTTCTGGTTCAGTCGACAATTTCTTATGTTAAAGCCAGTCCGAGGAATGTCGATTTAAACGTGTTCCACTGTATTTTCCTGCTTGTTAACATGCTGTCCTGTAATGTCCTGGTTAGGATTCCAAAAATAATGTATTGGTCTGCTATTTCCACACTTTCTAAAGAAGTGTTTAGTGCCTACATGTTTGTCAAAATGTGAATAGTTCTATTTAGCTACATTTCAAACTTAGAGCTTGTATTTTTGTAACAATTGTGATTTTCCTTTCTAATCAATAATCAACCACAATAACACATTTCAGTGCTTTAAATACTGTAACCGACAAAATGTCGACTGTTCTTCACATTTCAAGTTACAATTTTGACATTTTTGCGTCAATTAAATAAAACAACTCTGAATATGTATGCTTGTTGTATTTTTTGTTGAGGGTTTTCAGGTTTGTTGGGACTTTTGAATTCCTCCAACAAATTGTTGAGGATTGTTTAAGAGCAACCAAAGCAGCATTTCTACTTTGAAAGTGTCTCATAGCTTCATAAAGGTAAAAGCATTGAAGGGTTCTATCATACATTTAAAACTTCATACTTAAGTTTAACTTTTGAATGAAGTACAGTGGCTTAAACTTTGGAAGTGGTCTCCAGCTTCAGGTATCTTGGGGTTCATCTATCCAGGGACCTCATCTTGAGCCACGACACTTCCACACCAGCGTCTCTACTTCCTCAGGAAGCTGTGGTGTGTTGGACTGAAGAGCTTCATCCTTCGGAGCTTCTACGGATGTGTGGTGGAAAGCATAACAGTGTGGCACGGCAGGAAAGTAGGCTCACACAACTTCTCTTTTTGTCTTGTATTTATTGCACAAGATGCAACCCAAACATGCAATGTGCACCAATTTGTGTCTCAACAATACTCAAAACGCATTTATTCCCACAATAACTTCCCGTCCTGCCCCCCAGCCAAAGCCATTGGCTAGAACCCCGTAGCCAGCCGCTATGCCACCCCCCTCTTACAAAAAGTCCTCACCCTCGACAACTTGGTAACATCCCAGTAGCATGTAAATGAAATCAGTGTAAACAATGTAACTTTTACATCACACAGTAGGTTCACAAACACCATTTTTTTGTCTTTTTAGCCTAATGACAGCAAACAAAGTCTTGCAAGCAGCCTGCAGCCTTGTCCGCCGCCTTGGCCGTTACCTTTAAGTCAACGGGGGTGGGACAACTGGGCAGGGTCTAACAGTCCCCGGGAAGGTGCTGGAGGGGGCGGGGGACAAGAGTGGTGGCGAAATCGGTTCCCCTTGGGACATAAGCAGGGAACTGGGAGGGCCTGGGCGGGCAAGGGAGAGGTCACCTGTGTCTCCGAGGCAGGGAAAGGAGGATGCCCCCGGTAAAGAGCCAATCTGTCACTTCCCTCCCCGAGGGGGAAACTGGACACGGTACACAACCTCTCCAAGCTTCTCCGGTATTTTACAGGGCCCTGTCCATTTGCTCCTGCTCTAAGAAGGTTACATCTCGCCGCATGAAACGGCATTTCTCTGAGTGCAGTTTCAGGCCGCTTGACACTTGAGGGCCAGTTCCTATTACATGTTCTGCCAAGTGGGTTCTTCCCACCTCACTCTCATTCATTGCAAAACTGTCATGGAATCCCATCAAAAGCTGTATCAGCTGCTTGTACTGCTGCTTCTCCAGGCCTCCGTACTCCTCTCTCCACACCCCTCCTGGTAGGGCCATAGGGGACAGCTGCTGGCTGGGGTCCGTGGGCCACCATGGGCCGGCACCTCCGGGTAGCAAACACATCTGACTCCCCCCTCATTGGCTAAAGGGGGATGGCAGGAGTAGTAGTCAGGATTGGTCTGGGGAAGCCGGAAGTTAGGGGACCGTAGAACCCCCCCGGGGAAGTTAAGTGTATCCCTACCCATGTCCAGCAGGCACCCAGTGTCCTGGAGGAAGTCAGTAGTCTTGCATGTCCAGCATCCAAACTAGATGGAAAACTTGCTTGCCCCCAAAACACAACCACATGAATAAGAAAACAAGATGTAACAACTGGACAGCAGAGTTATTATCATCTCACTGTTTTTTAGATTTTATTATTACCCAAATGAACAATTACTACCATGTGAACACGCACAAGTACCGGTTTCAATTCACAGGTACAGTTGTTGCGGTGACTTGCTTGTGGGGTCTGGCTGCTGGTTTGAGGAATCCTGCACAGCATCTTGCACGTGACAGCATGCTGTGTGCACGTACTTTAGCACACGCAAGCAGGTGTCAGCAATCAGCTGTAATCAGTGGTGCTTCCACAGCCATGCTTAAAACACTGCACCTTTCATTTGGTGTGCAGCAAAGGTGGGAGAGCAACAGACAAATACTTCTCCAACTAGAACACTGTGTAGGAAAATGACTCAAAAACCTTAAATGACAGACGGTAAAACTCGTATTTGTTCATCCTTGTTGTGAAAAGTCACTTTGAATGAAGATGTTCAGGAAGGGCTTACTGGTTATGAGTAAAATCAATCAATGTTTACTTATATAGCCCTAAATCACGAGTGTCTCAAAGGGCTGCACAAGCCACGACGACTTCCTCGGCTCAGCTCCCACATCAGGGCAAGAAAAAACTCACCCCAAAGGGATGACAATGAGAAACCTTGGAGGGGACCGCAGTGGATCTAGCATAATATTGTGCATAAAAAATGGACTTGTTAAAAATTACCTCAGTTCAAAACTTGCTGACAGCATATTTGTAACTATTCAGATGCTTCACATACAGGTAAAAGCCAGTAAATTAGAATATTTTGAAAAACTTGATTTATTTCAGTAATTGCATTCAAAAGGTGTAACTTGTACATTATATTTATTCATTGCACACAGACTGATGCATTCAAATGTTTATTTAATTTAATTTTGATGATTTGAAGTGGCAACAAATGAAAATCCAAAATTCCGTGTGTCACAAAATTAGAATATTACTTAAGGCTAATACAAAAAAGGGATTTTTAGAAATGTTGGCCAACTGAAAAGTATGAAAATGAAAAATATGAGCATGTACAATACTCAATACTTGGTTGGAGCTCCTTTTGCCTCAATTACTGCGTTAATGCGGCGTGGCATGGAGTCGATGAGTTTCTGGCACTGCTCAGGTGTTATGAGAGCCCAGGTTGCTCTGATAGTGGCCTTCAACTCTTCTGCGTTTTTGGGTCTGGCATTCTGCATCTTCCTTTTCACAATACCCCACAGATTTTCTATGGGGCTAAGGTCAGGGGAGTTGGCGGGCCAATTTAGAACAGAAATACCATGGTCCGTAAACCAGGCACGGGTAGATTTTGCGCTGTGTGCAGGCGCCAAGTCCTGTTGGAACTTGAAATCTCCATCTCCATAGAGCAGGTCAGCAGCAGGAAGCATGAAGTGCTCTAAAACTTGCTGGTAGACGGCTGCGTTGACCCTGGATCTCAGGAAACAGAGTGGACCGACACCAGCAGATGACATGGCACCCCAAACCATCACTGATGGTGGAAACTTTACACTAGACTTCAGGCAACGTGGATCCTGTGCCTCTCCTGTCTTCCTCCAGACTCTGGGACCTCGATTTCCAAAGGAAATGCAAAATTTGCATGGTTGGGTGATGGTTTGGGGTGCCATGTCATCTGCTGGTGTCGGTCCATTCTGTTTCCTGAGATCCAGGGTCAACGCAGCCGTCTACCAGCAAGTACACATCAGACCGGAAGTGTCTTGTCATTCTGATGAGAGCGACCAGTCTGTGAACAATTGAAACGTCCTGTGTGCTTTTTCCTCCTGTATAGCAGGTTAGTTTTGGTGAATCAACTCACTGAATGATATCCATGTGATCTTTATAAGTTTAAGTACACATTCTGATGGTGGAGCCTAACTCTAAAGTGTTTGTGAGTTGTAGTTTGTATTTGTGAATGAATCCAGTGCACAGCTGCAGTAATCAATACAAAATGGCGACGTGAGTACGCAATGTTTATATAGGAACTTCTGATCCTAATTCAGACTCCCAAATTAGAGCTCCCGTTTTCTTATTGATCTTATAATGTATATTTGTATAATGTGTGTGTTCTGAAATAGTGACAGAGAATAGAACAAGGATGGACAATTCAACCCTTAACTCAACAATGAGTAGAGGAGTGTTATGTGTGTGTATACGTGTAAATAAATGAACACTGAAATTCAAGTATTTCTTTTATTTATATATATATATATATATATATATATATATATATATATATATATATATATAAAATTAAATTAAAAATATATATATAGCTAGAATTCACTGAAAGTCAAGTATTTCTTATATATATATATATATATCTTAACCACGCCCCCAACCACGCCCCCCGTCCCACCCCCGACCACGCCCCCCGCCCCCCACCTCCCAAAATCGGAGATCTCAAGGTTGGCAAGTATGGCTAATTGTAATGCTTTAGGTCAGGAATGTCAAGTTTTGTAGAACCACAGCATCTTGTCGAAATAAAAACAAACACAAAAAAACAGTACAAATGACAAAAAAAATCTAGCAAAAAGATGTAATGCAATGAGAAAAAATGGAAATGTTAACACTAATAACTAATAATCACATGCTTGGTCACCTACAACACAAAGCTAACCTACTGTAATAGTAAGGACAAAGTGCCAGGAGGGTTTTCTATTGTTGTAGACGAAAACAACAATGTCGGCACATTATTTTGCATATGCTTGAAAACACGGTGTACGATTGAAACAAGGCCACTAGGAATAATCTTTCATAGCTAAGACTTATTTTTCACAAAAAAGTAACGTGTATTTTTAAAACGTGTTTTTATGTGGTCAATAAAATAAACAGCATGAAAATAGGTTGAGAAATGAGCAAGTTATGATTTATACTCAAAATACAATGCATAATATTGCTTTGCCTTGAATGGGAAAGTGGCCCCTGCTAAAATGGTTGCCGCGTAGCAAGGCGGCTACAGCACTCTGTTGGATCTATTTATATCTATGCTTTAGGTTACCAGTAACAATTGGGTAACGAGCCTCCCCAGAACTAGTTGGCGGAGTGAATGACGCAATAAACCCTCGTAAGAGCCGACCAACACATGCAGCATTATTTGCTAGCATTAACTTATAGCTAGCATTAGCTTATAGATAGCATTACCTTAAAGCTAGAGATGGACATTATTTAGTTTTTCCAAGAATTGGAAGGAATACAGTGAGTATGAGGAACAGTTCTGAGAAGAAGTGGATGGCATTTATTGAAATAACGTAGAAAATTATCATAAACATGTGACACAGTTAGTCATATGAAGCCCTCTGGTTCTCCTGCAGATGCCCTCCCACCTCGCCTGTTTAAGGAGGTACTTGCTACTATTGGACCAAGTGTCCTTAACATTATCAATAGTAGCCTCTCTTCTGGAATAGTTCCAGTAGAGTTTAAACATGCAGTGGTACGACCTCTACTTAAAAAACCCAGCCTCGACCCCTCTCTCCTCTCTAACTTCAGACCTATCTCTAATCTTCCATACGTTTCCAAAATATTAGAGAAGGTTGTCTACAGTCAGTTGTTGCCCTTCTTAGAGGATAATGGTATCACTGAGCTGTTCCAGTCCGGTTTTAAAGCCCTCCACAGCACAGAGTCAGCGCTTCTAAAAGTTTTTAACGATATCCTCCTGTCCACTGATTCTGGTAAATATGTTGTCCTGGTGCTTTTAGATCTGTCTGCTGCGTTCCACACCGTCGACCCCGCCACCTTAATCACTCGTCTTGAGAACTGTGTGGGCATTAAGGGCGTCGCCCTCAACTGGTTCCGGTCGTACCTAACCGACAGGAGTTTTTGTGTAAAAGTAGACAGTTTTATGTCGTCCACAGCTCCTTTACCACATGGGGTCCCCCAGGGCTCAATCCTTGCCCCAATTTTATTTGCGCTTTACCTTCTCCCCCTTGGTTCTATTTTTAGGAAGTACAGTATTGCATTTCATTTTTATGCCGATGATTGCCAGATTTATTTTCCCATGGCACAAAATAACACGGTTCAACGTCTTATTGACTGCCTGCACGACATCAAAGTCTGGCTTTCAGCTAACTTCCTGAGCCTAAATGAAGATAAAACAGAAGTTATGTTGTTCGGTCCAAGTCGCTCTCCCTCCCCCAACGTTGACCTCGGCACTCTGACCCCGTATCTCAGCGACTCTGTCACAAACCTGGGGGTAAAGTTTGACTCAGATTTTAAATTCGAAAAACAAATCAGCAGCGTCGTTCAAAAAAGCTTTTATCAATTACGCCAAATAGCGAAAGTGAAACCGCTTCTATCAAGACATGATCTTGAGAAATTAATCCACGCTTTTATCTCGACTCGTCTTGATTATTGTAATGCCCTGTATGTTGGCATTAGCCAGGCCTCCCTCGCCCGCCTGCAGCTCGTGCAGAACTCTGCTGCTCGTCTGCTAACACAGACCCGCAGACGTGAGCACATCACCCCTATTTTAGCGTCCCTTCACTGGCTCCCTGTGCGTTACCGAATACATTTTAAACTCCTTTTATTTGTTTTTAAATGTCTAAACAACCTCGCGCCAACCTATCTCTCCGACCTCCTTCAGCCTTACTGCCCCACCCGATCCTTAAGATCAGCCGATCAGCTGCTGTTGACGGTCCCTGACACAAGGCTGAAGCTTAGAGGTGACAGAGCTTTCGCCGTTGCTGCTCCCAAGCTCTGGAACGACCTACCCCTGAGTGTTAGACAAGCCTCCTCTCTTCCTGTTTTTAAATCTCTCTTAAAAACATACTTTTATTCCATGGCTTTTAACACTGAGTGATATCCATCCTGCAATGGCGCCCCATAATACACCTGCTGTGATCCTGTTTTTATGTATTTATTAATTCTATTTTAATTTTATCGTGTTCTGTTTGTGTTGTGTTGTGTTTGCTCGGTACTCGTTTTATCTTTTAACCTGCTCATTGTACAGCACTTTGGCTACCCCTGTGGTAAATTTTAAATGTGCTCTATAAATAAAGTTGATTTGATTTGATTTGATTTGAGTGTGTCGCTCGCTAACTTGTTAAAACAATTGGAGCTAGACGAGCACTAACACTGTAAGTCTGCACCATAACAAAAGAGAAGGATTGGATACTGCCATCAAATGATGTTAAAATACTGTCTAAACCAGTGGTCCCCAACCTATTTGTAGCTGCGGACCGGTCAACGCTTGAAAATCTGTCCCATGGACCAGGGGGGTATGGTATTTTTTAATTTTTTAATTTTTTTTGTCATAAAGAAATACAATCACGTGTGCTTACGGACTGTATCCCTGCAGACTGTATTGATCTATATTGATATATAATGTAGGAACCAGAAATATTAATAACAGAAAGAAACAACCCTTTTGTGCGAATGAATGGGGGAGGGAGGTTTTTTGGGTTGGTGCACTAATTGTAAGTGTATCTTGTGTTTTTTATGTTGATTTAATGAAAAAAAAAATTTAAATATTTTTTTTTATTTTTTATTTCTTGTGCGGCCCGGTACCAATCGATCCACGGACCGGTACCGGGCCGCGGCCCGGTGGTTGGGGACCACTGGTCTAAACAACATCTATCTATGAAAATTTGGAGAAGCTGCTGATGGTGTGTTTGACGGAGGTGCAACGAGAAGGAGATACGGTAGCAGTCCACTCTCCAAGTTAAATGATGTACATTATTATGACATTACTTCATAAAACTACTGGAGTTGTTTGTACTACATTCTATTGCAGGGCCGGCCCGTGGCATAGGCCGTATAGGCAAATGCTAAGGGTGCCGTCCATCAGGGGGCGCCACGCCAGTGCCACAAATGTTGGAGGAAAAGAAGAAAAAAAAAGTTGGCACTATTATTTCTAAATGCAAAAAATAATCCCACGTTAATTAAAATGCAAAGTAAAGCCTATATAATAGAAATATTATTTGTTACAACATCACGCCCCCCCCCCCCCCCCCCCCCCCCCCCCCCCCCGCACGGTGCGCCCCTCCCTTCCCGTATCATGACTCTTTTTGGACGTCACCACATCAAAAAATCAACACAAGATGTCAAAACGGCCAAAACTGTCAGGTGCCCAGGGAAGAAAAAAGAGAAAAGAAGAGGAGGAGAAACGAGAAAAGACAGAGGTAGCAGGTAGGTAACGTTAGCCTACATGAAATTATTTGTCTGTTACAGAATGTGATAGAAACCTGGCTTTTAGCATTAAGCTAATGTTACATGATTCGGCAATTGCTAATCAATAAATAGCTAGTTCTGTTTTAACGTCGGGTTAATATTGTGGAGGGGGCTAAATTGTTTTGGAAAATAATAATGTAACGTTAGGTAATTACAGTACTCCCACCCAGAGGTGGGTAGAGTAGCCAGAAATTGTACTCAAGTAAGAGTACTGTTACTTTAGAGATTTATTACTCAAGTAAAAGTAAGGAGTAGTCACCCAATTATTTACTTGAGTAAAAGTAAAAAGTATGTTGTAAAAAAACTACTCAAGTACTGAGTAACTGATGAGTAACATACACACACACATATATATATATATATATATATATATATATATATATATATATATATACACACACACACACATATATACATATATATACACACACATATATATATATATATATACATACATTGATATATACAGTATATAATTTATATTTATTTTTTTTGCCGTTTTTGCTTACATGTTAATAGTGTTTTAATGAATATACATGCATGTTTAACACATATAGATTCCTTTCTTTCATGAAGACAAGAATATAAGTTGGTGTATTACCTGATTCTGATGACTTGCATTGATTGGGATCAGACAGTAGTGATGACAAACGTCCACGTTTTCAAATGGAGGAGAAAAAAAGTTCCTCCTTTCTGTCTAATACCACATGAAAGTGGTTGGTTTTTGGCATCTTATATGTCCAGCTTCCATTTTCGTTTTTATACACTTTACAAGAAATACATTGGCGGCAAACTCCGTAGCTTGCTAGCTTGTTTGCGCAGGCTTTCGGAGACTCTTATTTTGAAAGCGCAGGCGCGATGGAGCGGCACTTTTATTGTGAAGACAGGAACTGTGCAGTCAGTCTTTAGGCTTTTGACGGTGTGTACGGTTGAAATAAAAAATGGTCTATTTTCCTTCACACTTTTGATTGATTGATTGGAACTTGAATTAGTAGATTGCACAGTACAGTACATATTCCGTACAATTGACCACTAAATGGTAACACCCCAATAAGTTTTTCAACTTGTTTAAGTCAGGTCATGTGACCTTTAGCTCTGTTTGATTGGTCCAACGTCACCAGTGACTGCATCTGATTGGTGGAACGGAGTGAACGTCACCAGTGACTGTATTTGTTGAAACGCAGGCACTATGAAGGTCTGTCTGACAGACCAAAACAAACAAAGCGTGCATTAACAGATCGATAAAAATGAGTAGCGAGTAGCGAGCTGAATGTAGATAAAAGTAGCGGAGTAAAAGTAGCGTTTCTTCTCTATAAATATACTCAAGTAAAAGTAAAAGTATGTTGCATTAAAACTACTCTTAGAAGTACAATTTATCCCAAAAGTTACTCAAGTAGATGTAACGGAGTAAATGTAGCGCGTTACTACCCACCTCTGCTCCCACCTTACATTCCTCAGGGACATTTGTATTAGATCTTTTAAGCAGGTGTTTTTATTTACATTGTTATTGCCTTCTGGTTAGCTAATGTTTGCCCTGTAGGTAATAGTCACTTTTCCACCCCTTTATATATTAGGTATAGTTGTAAGTAAAAAAAAAAAAAGGTCAAAGACAAAGCTATTCGGTTTCTTGTGAGTATATACACTTCACTGCCGATGTGGGGGGGCGCCACCTAAAATCTTGCCTAGGGTGCCAGATTGGTTAGGGCCGGGCCTGTTCTATTGTATTGTTTTTCATACAATATTTATTATCTAAATGTTTGTTTTTCTTTTTAAAAGGCGTGTTACATGTTACAATTGTGCTGTGCTCAAATGGGCATCATCGTCAAAATATATACTGTAGCCTTCAAAATAAAAGCACAGCTGTCAATTAACAGAGTGGGTTATTACAAAGTACAACAGACCATCATAATAATACTAATAATTATAATAATGGACTACATTTATATAGCAATTTTTTTAGACACTCAAAATGCTTCACAGAGAACTGAGAACCCATCATTAATTCACTCCACATTCATGTAACAATGTCCTGTGTAAGGACCAGAGGTGTGGACTCGAGTCACATGACTTGGACTCGAGTCAGACTCGAGTCATGAATTTGATGACTTTAGACTCGAATTGACAAAATGTAAAAAGACTTGCAACTCGACTTAGACTTTAACATCAATGACTTGTGACTTCACTTGGACTTGAGCCTTTTGAATTGACATGACTTGACATGACTTGCTACTTTCCCCAAAACCCAAAGATGAAAAAGTTATTCGGGAGCGCTCCGTATTTTTCATTGTGTACTTGTCTATCAGCGTTGCGTGTGTCAGCTGGTGTGGTCTCAGTACAACAGCCAATCAAATTAGATCTACTTTGTTTTCATCACACAGCATTCATCCAATCAAATTGCAGGACAACCAACGAAGAAGACATGTCCAAACCACACGCCAGTGAACAAAAAATGATACCTAAAATAATTTTGTTTGGGTATAAAAATTACGAGGTGGTCAACACAAAACGGTTTGCAGTATGCAACACATGCGGTTCGAAAATTACTGATGGAGAGGCAACAACTTCCAACTTCGTCCGGCATTTGAAGTTGCACAAAGAACGGTAAGTTTTGAATGTAAGATAACGTTTATTGGCTAAGTAACGTGACTTTTATTTGCTGTGTAGTTAAATCAGTGAGGCTGTAAACTCACTGCTAACGTTATTGCAAACACGGGAATCTGTTGCAGTTCACTACCTTATTCATACTTTTTGTTCAGTGATTTTTTTTAAGCAGGGTTACGTTAGTCAATATATCACACGTAACGTTAGACGGCGGTCAGCAGCACCGCGTATTTTAGCCACCTAAAAATAGACAAAAATAGTAAAATAAAGGTCAGTTAAAATGTATACTATATTATGAATATGTGTACCGTTTTAGCTAGCTTTCTGACATACTGTTGGTTGTTTACCTCAGTGGTCCCCAACTACCAGGCCGCGGCCCGGTACTGGTCCGTGGATCGATTGGTATCGGGCCGCACAAGAAATAATTTTTTTTCTTTCTCTTTTTTTTAATTAAATCAACATAAAAAACACAAGATACACTTACAAGTAGTGCACCGACCCAAAACAACTCTCTCTCCCCTTTTGTTCTGGGCATTGAACATGAGAGTCTTGGCAGTGCCTGCCTCCAGTGCTCCAGTGGAGCGAGTTTTCAGCCATGGTGGCATCATACTACGCCCCCATCGTGCACAAATGACTGACAGACTCTTGGCTAATTTGGTCTTTTGCAAATGCAATGCAGCATAGGGCCCTGACATATAAAAAGTACAACTTTTTTGTTATGTTCACGTATATGTCATGTTTTTTCAATGTTAACACTTTTGTACAAATAAGTACATTTGCACTTTATTTTTCAATGTGTTTGTTCTGTAAAGGAATGAGTTAATGTTTAAAATGACTGGTTAATAGTGCTATTATAAAGTGCAATGTCAGCACAATTTTCTTTCCTGCAATTTAAAATGCACTTGTTTTAATAAATAAATACAGCGTTTGAAAAGCATACACAATCTGTGTTAATATATTAGTCTGTGGTTAAAAGGACTTGAAAGGACTCGAAACTCAAAATGCAGGACTTAGGACTTGACTTGAGACTTTCCAGTCTTGACTTTGGACTTGACTCGGGGCTTGCCTGTCTTGACTCGGGACTTGACTCGGACTTGAGGGCAAAGACTTGAGACTTACTTGTGACTTGCAAAACAATGACTTGGTCCCACCTCTGGTAAGGACGCAGAAATTAGTACTGTTTTCGTCCTTATGTCTACTCTACCAACTGAATCACTTAGATGGGAATGCCCCCTGGTGGTTAAATGGGGACTCCGCCATTTATTCAATAACATATACAGGGTCTTAAATTGATGACATACACAGCAATGTGACAGAAACTTCCTATCCTGGATGAAAGAAAACCAACGCTTCCCATCCAACCACAAGGAGCTTGGGAGGTGCTGCAAAGAAAATAAGTGAAATTGCCCAAATATGGGCGTGCCAAGCTGATGGCATCGTATTCAAAAAGACTGGAAGCTGTAATTGCTGCCAAAGGTGCATCAACAAAATATTGAGCAAAAGCTGTAAATACTTATGTACATGTGATTTTTTAAGTTTTTTACATTTTTAATAAATTTGCAATATAAAAAAAAATGTTCACATGGTCATTATAGGTATTTTATGTAGAACTTTGAGAACAGAAATGAATTCATTACATTTTGCAATAAAGTTAAAGTTAAAGTACCACTGATAGGTGTGGCGAAATTACCCTCTGCATTTGACCCATCCCCTTGTTCCACCCCCTGGGAGGTGAGGGGAGCAGTGAGCAGCAGCGGTGGCCAAGCTCGGGAATCATTTTGTTGATTTAACCCCCAATTCCAACTCTTGATGCTGAGTGCCAAGCAGGGAGGTAATAGGTCCCATTTTTATAGTCTTTGGTATGACTCGGCCGGGGTTTGAACTCACGACCTTCCAGTCTCAGGGCATATAAGGCTGTAATATAACACAATCTGGAAAAAGTGAAGCGTCGCGAGTACTTTCCGGATGCACAGAGTACTGTACTTCATACCTGTAACCCGTGTTAAAAAGTTGTATTTTAATGTATACGCCAGGGGTGCTCATTACGTCGATCGCGAGCTACCGGTCGATCTCGGAGGGTGTGTCAGTCGATCACCAGCCAAGCATTAAAAAAATAGTCCTAAAAATGAGCGATCATAAATCTTCACTATGACGTCACTTTCGTCACTTGATTGACATTCACGGCACCCGAGGGTCTTCTGAGATGACGCTGGCTGCTGCCAGCTCATTAAAATTACCGACTGGAAGGCGAGAAACACTTTATTTCAACAGACTCTGGCGCCGTACATGTCGTCAAAACTCCAAAGACCGACTGCACAGTTGCACAATAAAAGCTCTGCTTCATCCTGCCTGCGCTACCAAAATAAGAGTCTCAGAAAGCTGGCGTGCACAAGCTAGCAAGCTACGGAGTTTGCCGACAATGTATTTCTTGTAAAGTGTATACAAAGGAGTACGGAAGCTGGACAAATAAGATGCCAAAACCAACCACTTTCATGTGGTATTGGACAGAAAGGAGGACTTTTTTTCTCCTCCATTCGAAAATGCGGACATTATCATCACCACTGTCTGATTCCTATCAATGCAAGTCATCAGAATCAGGTAATACACCAACTTATATTCTTGTCTTCATGAAAGAAAGGAATCTATATGTGTTAAACATGCTTGTATTATCTTTAACCACCTTTAACTTGTTAACAATATTAACTATATGTGTTAAACATGCTTGTATTATCTTTAACCACCTTTAAGTTGTTAACAATATTAACTATATGTGTTAAACATGCTTGTTTTATCTTTAACCACCTTTAAGTTGTTAACAATATTAACTATATGTGTTAAACATGCTTGCATTATCTTTAAACACCTTTAACTTGTTAACAATATTAACTATATGTATTAAACATACCTGTATTATCATTAAACACCTTTAATGTATTAACAATATTAACTGTATGTGTTAAACATGCTTGCATTATCATTAAACACCTTTAACTTGTTAACAAAAACATATATTTCATAAATAAGTAAATATAAATGATATATATGAATGAGGTAGATCCCCACGACTTGATCAATTGAAAAGTAGCTCGCCTGCAGAAAAAGTGTGAGCACCCCTGGTATACGCCATTTTTTTTATTGTGAATATTTGTTTGAATTGGGAATCGATTCTGAATTGAATCGTAACCCCAAAAGTCACAATGTAATTGACTGTTGAGTTGTAAGATTCACATCCTTAATGCTCAGTACAATATTGCTAATAATAATCAAATATGAAATGACGGTACACCAGAAAGTCCAATTTTAAAATGACTATGTTTCTCCATGAAAAGTCTGACGTGTATTGGTAACAATAGCAAAAAGTCCAAAATGACTTGTTTGTAGGCGATGTTTGGACGTACGATAAAACCGGGATGTTGTAGTTAATCTGTTTTTCTAAAAGCGAATTACTAATTTGATGCGTGATTTGTTATCGTTGTGGACTAGCTGAACTTAATCATGAGGGTGAGAGGGTCTCCCTCCTTCTTGGTGACGATGGCCTGCATCATTCCAGAAGGTGTGTGCAGGTAGCGCGAGCCCTTGAAGAAGTTCTCAAGAAGAGCTCGGTCGATCTTGTCGCACTTCTCGATGGCCGCCTCAAAGTTGTTGCTGAGAAGGCCGTAGATGTTTCCCTTGTCGTGTTTCTTCCCCAAGAACAAGAAGAGGGCGTAGCAGTCCTTGCCGACGGAGGTGCAGAAGTCCACCATTCGCTCATACATGTTCCTGTCGTTGGACTCCCTCTGGGCCATCTGGACGGATTCGTTGCAGCTCTCCGGGAGATGGTCTTCCTCTTTGTCACCCTCCTTGTCGGGCGGGTGAAGCACCTGCACGGCGATCTGAATGCGAGGGTTCTTTGTGGGCTTCTCCAACACGGCCCACACCCAGTCGGCCCCCAGCAGGACGCGCTGCCCGGGCGTCATGGCTGTGCAGTTGAAGACGTCCGTCATGCTGAGGTGTACACTCTGGGAGATGTAGGTCATGAGGAAGATCTGTGTGTGGGGTCACAAAGCGTCCAAAATCTCTTCTGACAGAAACACTGGAAGTCCATACTACCTGAGTCAGCGCCTCGGGACTGGGGTGGAACTTGTCCTCAGGGTCCTTGAAAAGCAGGTACTCCTGAGTCCTGGAAGTGGCGGCAGCGATGCAGTCACTGAACAGAGGTATGAAATCATTAGGTTTGGCAACAGGAAGTCGTCTCAGCGTGGAGAAGATGCTCGGGCGAGGAGGGGCGCTGTTGGCGCCGGGTGGGGCGTTGACGTGTTTGGCAGGCAGGAAGAAGGAGGACTTCTGCAAGGGCATGGATGATTTACTCATGCTGTCCCCCATGGCCGACTTATGGTGGAGATCACAGGCTGCTCTTGCCAATACACTGTGGACAACAGGAGTTTTTTTTAATAATATTAGCTGGTTAATCCTGTAAAAAAAACTGTTAATTGAATGTTAATAACTTCTTCTACTACGCTTGACTGTTAAGTAACTGTTAAATTGTTAAAACAGTTAAAAAAAACTATGTAACTGTTATTAACGTCAATATGTAATTGAAAACTGTTCAACAACTTTCAACCCATTTAATTACTGGTTAATGGTGAATAATAACAATTCATCCATCCATTCAATAAGCGTTAAATAACCAACATAAGTGTTCACTATTCAACATCTGATACATAACTGTTCAATAACTTCATATTTGTTTAAAGGCCTACTGAAATGCGATTTTGTTATTTAAACGGGGATAGCAGGTCCATTTCCATGTCATACTTGATCATTTCGCGATATTGCCATATTTTTGCTGAAAGGATTTAGTAGAGAACATCGACGATAAAGTTCGCAACTTTTGGTTCCTGATAAAAAAGCCTTGCCTGTACCGGAAGTAGCAGACGATATGCGCGTGACGTCACAGGTTGTGGAGCTCCTCACATCCGCACATTGTTTACAATCATGGCCACCAGCAGCGAGAGCGATTCGGACCGAGAAAGCAACGATTTCCCCATTAATTTGAGCGAGGATGAAAGATTTGTGGATGAGGAAAGTGAGAGTGAAGGACTAGAGGGCAGTGGGAGCGATTCAGATAGGGAAGATGCTGTGAGAGGCGGGTGGGACCTGATATTCAGCTGGGAATGACTAAAACAGTAAATAAACATAATCAATCAATCAATCAATCAATCTTTATTTATATAGCCCTAAATCACAAGTGTCTCAAAGGGCTGCACAAGCCACAACGACATCCTCGGTACAAAGCCCACATACGGGCAAGGAAAAACTCACCCCAGTGGGACGTCGATGTGAATGACTATGAGAAACCTTGGAGAGGACCGCATATGTGGGTAACTCCCCCCCTCTAGGGGAGACCGAAAGCAATGGATGTCGAGTGGGTCTGACATAATATTGTGAGAGTCCAGTCCATAGTGGATCCAACATATTAGTAAGAGTCCAGTCCATAGTGGGGCCAGCAGGACACCATCCCGAGCGGAGACGGGTCAGCAGCGCAGAGATGTTCCCAGCCGATGCACAGGCAAGCGGTCCACCCCGGGTCCCGACTCTGGACAGCCAGCACTTCATCCATGGCCACCGGACCTGTGCCCCCCCCCCCTCAAGGAAAAGGGGAGCAGAGGAGAAAAGAAAAGAAACGGCAGATCAACTGGTCTAACAGGGGGGCTATTTAAAGGCTAGAGTATACAAATGAGTTTTAAGATGGGACTTAAATGCTTCTACTGAGGTAGCATCTCTAATTGTTACCGGGAGGGCATTCCATAGTACTGGAGCCCCAATAGAAAACGCTCTATAGCCCGCAGACTTTTTTGGGGCTCTGGGAATCACTAATAAGCCGGAGTTCTTTGAACGCAGATTTCTTGCCGGGACATATGGTACAATGCAATCGACAAGATAGGACGGAGCTAGACCGTGTAGTATTTTATACGTAAGTAGTAAAACCTTAAAGTCACATCTTAAGTGCACAGGAAGCCAGTGCAGGTGAGCCAGTATAGGCGTAATTTGATCAAACTTTCTTGTTCTTGTCAAAAGTCTAGCAGCCGCATTTTGTACCAACTGTAATCTTTTAATGCTAGACATAGGGAGACCCGAAAATAATACGTTACAGTAGTCGAGACGAGACGTAACGAACGCATGAATAATGATCTCAGCGTCGCTAGTGGATAAAATAGAACGAATTTTAGCGATATTACGGAGATGAAAGAAGGCCGTTTTAGTAACACTCTTAATGTGTGACTCAAAGGAGAGAGTTGGGTCGAAGATAATACCCAGATTCTTTACTGATTCGCCTTGTGTAATTGTTTGGTTGTCAAATGTTAAGGTGGTATTATTAAATAAATGTCGGTGTTTAGCAGGACCGATAATCAGCATTTCCGTTTTCTTGGCGTTGAGTTGGAAGAAGTTAGCGGACATCCATTGTTTAATTTCATTAAGACACGCCTCCAGCTGACTACAATCCGGCGTGTTGGTCAGCTTTAGGGGCATGTAGAGTTGGGTGTCATCAGCATAACAATGAAAGCTAACACCGTATTTGCGTATGATGTCGCCTAGCGGCAGCATGTAAATACTAAAGAGTGCAGGGCCAAGAACCGAACCCTGAGGAACTCCGCACGTTACCTTAACATAGTCCGAGGTCACATTATTATGGGAGACGCATTGCATCCTGTCAGTAAGATAAGAGTTAAACCACGACAAAGCTAAGTCTGACATACCAATACGTGTTTTGATACGCTCTAATAAAATATTATGATCGACGGTATCGAAAGCAACACAAGACATATATATACTCTATTAGCCACAACACAACCAGGCTTATATTTAATATGCCACAAATTAATCCCGCATAACAAACACCTCCCCCCTCCCGTCCATATAACCCGCCAATACAACTCAAACACCTGCACAACACACTCAATCCCTCAGCCCAAAGTACCGTTCACCTCCCCAAAGTTCATACAGCACATATATTTCCCCAAAGTCCCCAAAGTTACGTACGTGACATGCACATAGCAGCGCGCACATATGGGCAAGCGATCAAATGTTTGGAAGCTGCAGCTGCATGCGTACTCACGGTACCGCGTCTGCGCATCCAACTCAAAGTCCTCCTGGTAAGAGCCTCTGTTGTCCCAGTTCTCCACAGGCCAATGGTAAAGCTTGACTGTCATCTTTCGGGAATGTAAACAATGAAACACCGGCTGTGTTATATGGCACAACAGTCAGGGGGTGCATTCTACGGCACAACACCTGCCGCAATACACCGCTTCCCACCTACAGCTTTCTTCTTTGCTGTCTCCATTGTTCATTGAACAAATTGCAAAAGAGTCACCAACACAGATGTCCAGAATACTGTGGAATTTTGCGATCAAAACAGACGACTTAATAGCTGGCCACCATGCTGTCCCAAAATGTCCTCTACAATCCGCGACGTCACGCGCAGGCGTCATCATACCGAGACGTTTTCAGCAGGATATTTCGCGCAAAATTTAAAATGACACTTTAGCAAGCTAACCCGGCCGTATTGGCATGTGTTGCAATGTTAAGATTTCATCATTGATATATAAACTATCAGACTGCGTGGTCGGTAGTAGTGGGTTTCAGTAGACCTTTAATAACCAAATAACTGCCTATAACTGTTTAATATGACTGTTAAACAAACAATATTACTTGTCAGAACTGTTTAATGACTTCAAAGACAAGTTCAAAGTTCAGGGTTCAAGGTTTCTTTAATGGTACCCGGAGGTAAAATAACTGTGCAGACATTTGTAATTTAGCGTCAGGACATCATGAAGCAAGCAAACCAAATCATATAAAACACTAAAACATTTAAAAATCCACAAACGATCACGAGTATACAGGCACACCCGAGAGCAGTGGTTCGCAACCTTTTTTCAGTGATGTACCCCCTGTGAATTGTTTTTAATTCAAGTACCCCCTAATCTGAGCAAAGCATTTTTGGTTGAATAAAAGAGATACATGAGTAAAATACAGCACTATGTCATCAGTTTCTGATTTATTAAATTGTTTAACAGTGCAAAATATTGCTCATTTGTAGTGGTCTTTCTTGAACTATTTGGAAAAAAAGATATAAAAATAACTAAAAGTTTGTTGAAAAATCAAATCAAATCAAATCAACTTTATTTATAGAGCACATTTAAAATTTACCACAGGGGTAGCCAAAGTGCTGTACAATGAGCAGGTTAAAAGATAAAACGAGTACCGAGCAAACACAACACAACACAAACAGAACACGATAAAAAATAAATAATTAAAATAGAATTAATAAAAACATAAAAACAGGATCACAGCAGGTGTATTATGGGGCGCCATTGCAGGATGGATATCACTCAGTGTTAAAAGCCATGGAATAAAAGTATGTTTTTAAGAGAGATTTAAAAACAGGAAGAGAGGAGGCTTGTCTAACACTCAGGGGTAGGTCGTTCCAGAGCTTGGGAGCAGCAACGGCGAAAGCTCTGTCACCTCTAAGCTTCAGCCTTGTGTCAGGGACCGTCAACAGCAGCTGATCGGCTGACCTTAAGGATCGGGTGGGGCAGTAAGGCTGAAGGAGGTCGGAGAGATAGGTTGGCGCGAGGTTGTTTAGACATTTAGAAACAAATAAAAGGAGTTTAAAATGTATTCGGTAACGCACAGGGAGCCAGTGAAGGGACGCTAAAATAGGGGTGATGTGCTCACGTCTGCGGGTCTGTGTTAGCAGACGAGCAGCAGAGTTCTGCACGAGCTGCAGGCGGGCGAGGGAGGCCTGGCTAATGCCAACATACAGGGCATTACAATAATCAAGACGAGTCGAGATAAAAGCGTGGATTAATTTCTCAAGATCATGTCTTGATAGAAGCGGTTTCACTTTCGCTATTTGGCGTAATTGATAAAAGCTTTTTTGAACGACGCTGCTGATTTGTTTTTCTAATTTAAAATCTGAGTCAAACTTTACCCCCAGGTTTGTGACAGAGTCGCTGAGATACGGGGTCAGAGTGCCGAGGTCAACGTTGGGGGAGGGAGAGCGACTTGGACCGAACAACATAACTTCTGTTTTATCTTCATTTAGGCTCAGGAAGTTAGCTGAAAGCCAGACTTTGATGTCGTGCAGGCAGTCAATAAGACGTTGAACCGTGTTATTTTGTGCCATGGGAAAATAAATCTGGCAATCATCGGCATAAAAATGAAATGCAATACTGTACTTCCTAAAAATAGAACCAAGGGGGAGAAGGTAAAGCGCAAATAAAATTGGGGCAAGGATTGAGCCCTGGGGGACCCCATATGGTAAAGGAGCTGTGGACGACATAAAACTGTCTACTTTTACACAAAAACTCCTGTCGGTTAGGTACGACCGGAACCAGTTGAGGGCGGCGCCCTTAATGCCCACACAGTTCTCAAGACGAGTGATTAAGGTGGCGTGGTCGACGGTGTCGAACGCAGCAGACAGATCTAAAAGCACCAGGACAACATATTTACCAGAATCAGTGGACAGGAGGATATCGTTAAAAACTTTTAGAAGCGCTGACTCTGTGCTGTGGAGGGCTTTAAAACCGGACTGGAACATAAACATAAAATAAAACAAGTGATTCAATTATAAACAAAGATTTTTACACATAGAAGTAATCATCAACTTAAAGTGCCCTCTTTGGGGATTGTAATAGAGATCCATCTGGATGGATTAACTTAATTCTAAACATTTCTTTAAAAAAAAAGACATCTTTAACATCAATATTTATGGAACATGTCCACAAAAAATCTAGCTGTCAACACTGAATATTGCATAGTTGCATTGTTGCATTGTAATGAATGGAATAGCCTACTTGATTTGATGTTCAGTTTATGAACTTACATTCATATTTTGTTGAAGTATTATTCAATAAATATATTTATAAAGGATTTTTGAATTGTTGCTATTTTTTAGAATATTTAAAAAAAATCTCACGTACCCCTTGGCATACCTTCAAGTACCCCCAGGGGTACGCGTACCCCCATTTGAGAACCACTGCCCTAGAACAATAAAATATAATACCTAATAAACCAATAGAATCATTGTGATTAAAGTGCTATGACATATTAAATACATTAAAAAACA
This sequence comes from Nerophis lumbriciformis, assembly GCF_033978685.3. Taxonomy (NCBI): domain Eukaryota; kingdom Metazoa; phylum Chordata; class Actinopteri; order Syngnathiformes; family Syngnathidae; genus Nerophis; species Nerophis lumbriciformis. Next base: position 3,204,331 of record NC_084576.2, read on the forward strand.
AAATCATAATGTGATAGCCTTATTTAAGCATGTGATGGCAGTAGGTACAAAAGTATTTTTATATCGTTTAGTCCTACAAAGAGGAACAATAACCATCCGACCAGAGCGAAGGAGCTGGAATTCACTGCGTAAAGGATGATGGGTGCAGTGGTGAATAATAGAGCTCGCATTGCGTTGCAGCTATGTGGCATGGATGTCAGATAGGTTGAGTTGCGACTCACCTAAAATCTAACTAGCCCGCTTTTTCAATTTGATTTAGTGCAGACTTGTTACTCAAGGACAAACTACCAAACCAAGACACCAGGGAGAAAGACAGAATCGATTCAATATATGCCCGATAAAAGAGTGACAACATGGTTCTATCTACAGGTAAAAGCCAGTAAATTAGAATATTTTGAAAAACTTGATTTATTTCAGTAATTGCATTCAAAAGGTGTAACTTGTACATTATATTTATTCATTGCACACAGACTGATGCATTCAAATGTTTATTTCATTTAATTTTGATGATTTGAAGTGGCAACAAATGAAAATCCAAAATTCCGTGTGTCACAAAATTAGAATATTACTTAAGGCTAATACAAAAAAGGGATTTTTAGAAATGTTGGCCAACTGAAAAGTATGAAAATGAAAAATATGAGCATGTACAATACTCAATACTTGGTTGGAGCTCCTTTTGCCTCAATTACTGCGTTAATGCGGCGTGGCATGGAGTCGATGAGTTTCTGGCACTGCTCAGGTGTTATGAGAGCCCAGGTTGCTCTGATAGTGGCCTTCAACTCTTCTGCGTTTTTGGGTCTGGCATTCTGCATCTTCCTTTTCACAATACCCCACGGATTTTCTATGGGGCTAAGGTCAGGGGAGTTGGCGGGCCAATTTAGAACAGAAATACCATGGTCCGTAAACCAGGCACGGGTAGATTTTGCGCTGTGTGCAGGCGCCAAGTCCTGTTGGAACTTGAAATCTCCATCTCCATAGAGCAGGTTAGCAGCAGGAAGCATGAAGTGCTCTAAAACTTGCTGGTAGACGGCTGCATTGACCCTGGATCTCAGGAAACAGAGTGGACCGACACCAGCAGATGACATGGCACCCCAAACCATCACCCAACCATGCACATTTTGCATTTCCTTTGGAAATCGAGGTCCCAGAGTCTGGAGGAAGACAGGAGAGGCACAGGATCCACGTTGCCTGAAGTCTAGTGTAAAGTTTCCACCATCAGTGATGGTTTGGGGTGCCATGTCATCTGCTGGTGTCGGTCCACTCTGTTTCCTGAGATCCAGGGTCAACGCAGCCGTCTACCAGCAAGTTTTAGAGCACTTCATGCTTCCTGCTGCTGACCTGCTCTATGGAGATGGAGATTTCAAGTTCCAACAGGACTTGGCGCCTGCACACAGCGCAAAATCTACCCGTGCCTGGTTTACGGACCATGGTATTTCTGTTCTAAATTGGCCCGCCAACTCCCCTGACCTTAGCCCCATAGAAAATCTGTGGGGTATTGTGAAAAGGAAGATGCAGAATGCCAGACCCAAAAACGCAGAAGAGTTGAAGGCCACTATCAGAGCAACCTGGGCTCTCATAACACCTGAGCAGTGCCAGAAACTCATCGACTCCATGCCACGCCGCATTAACGCAGTAATTGAGGCAAAAGGAGCTCCAACCAAGTATTGAGTATTGTACATGCTCATATTTTTCATTTTCATACTTTTCAGTTGGCCAACATTTCTAAAAATCCCTTTTTTGTATTAGCCTTAAGTAATATTCTAATTTTGTGACACACAGAATTTTGGATTTTCATTTGTTGCCACTTCAAATCATCAAAATTAAATGAAATAAACATTTGAATGCATCAGTCTGTGTGCAATGAATAAATATAATGTACAAGTTACACCTTTTGAATGCAATTACTGAAATAAATCAAGTTTTTCAAAATATTCTAATTTACTGGCTTTTACCTGTATGTGGAGACGTGACAGTTTCCTCAGGCAATGAAGATGTTGGTGTCCCTTTTTACACACTGCTTCGCAGTTCATCTCAAAGGTCAGCTTTGAGTCTATGACTGTGCCGAGGTACTTGTAGCTGTCCACACAGTCTACAGACTGACCTTTTGATGAATGTGGTAGGCTTGGCATTGGTGTGGGTTCTAAAATCAATAATCATGTCCTTTGTTTTACAAACCCCGTTTCCATATGAGTTGGGAAATTGTGTTAGATGTAAATATAAACGGAATACAATGATTTGCAAATCATTTTCAACCCATATTCAGTTGAATATGCTACAAAGACAACATATTTGATGTTCAAACTGATAAACTTTTTTTTTTTTTGCAAATAATCATTAACTTTAGAATTTGATGCCAGCAACACGTGACAAAGAAGTTGGGAAAGATGGATATAAATAATGATAAAGTTGAGGAATGCTCATCAAACACTTATTTGGAACATCCCACAGGTGAACAGGCAAATTGGGAACAGGTGGGTGCCATGATTGGGTATAAAAGTAGATTCCATGAAATGCTCAGTCATTCACAAACAAGGATGGGGCGAGGGTCACCACTTTGTCAACAAATGCGTGACCAAATTGTTGAACAGTTTAAGAAAAACCTTTCTCAACCAGCTATTGCAAGGAATTTAGGGATTTCACCATCTACGGTCCGTAATATCATCAAAGGGTTCAGAGAATCTGGAGAAATCACTGCACGTAAGCAGCTAAGCCCGTGACCGTCGATCCCTCAGGCTATACTGCATCAACAAGCGACATCAGTGTGTAAAGGATATCACCACATGGGCTCAGGAACACTTCAGAAACCCACTGTCAGTAACTACAGTTGGTCGCTACATCTGTAAATGCAAGTTAAAACTCTCCTATGCAAGGCGAAAACCGTTTATCAACAACACCCAGAAACGCCGTCGGCTTCGCTGGGCCTGAGCTCATCTAAGATGGACTGATACAAAGTGGAAAAGTGTTCTGTGGTCTGACGAGTCCACATTTCAAATTGTTTTTGGAAACTGTGGACGTCGTGTCCTCCGGACCAAAGAGGAAAAGAACCATCCGGATTGTTATAGGCGCAAAGTTGAAAAGCCAGCATCTGTGATGGTATGGGGGTGTATTAGTGCCCAAGACATGGGTAACTTACACATCTGTGAAGGCACCATTAATGCTGAAAGGTACATACAGGTTTTGGAGCAACATATGTTGCCATCCAAGCAACGCTACCATGGACGCCCCTGCTTATTTCAGCAAGACAATGCTAAACCACGTGTTACATCAACGTGGCTTCATAGTAAAAGAGTGCGGGTACTAGACTGGCCTGCCTGTAGTCCAGACCTGTCTCCCATTGAAAATGTGTGGCGCATTATGAAGCCTAAAATACCACAACGGAGACCCCCGGACTGTTGAACAACTTAAGCTGTACATCAAGCAAGAATGGGAAAGAATTCCACCTGAGAAGCTTAAAAAATGTGTCTCCTCAGTTCCCAAACGTTTATTGAGGGTTGTTAAAAGAAAAGGTGATGTAACACAGTGGTGAACATGCCCTCTCCCAACTACTTTGGCACGTGTTGTAGCCAAGAAATTCTAAGTTAATCATTATTTGCAAAAAATAAATAAAGTTTATGAGTTTAAACATCAAATATCTTGTCTTTGTAGTGCATTCAATTGAATATGGGTTGAAAAGGATTTGCAAATCATTGTATTCCGTTTATATTTACATCTAACACAATTTCCCAACTCATATGGAAACGGGGTTTGTAGATATGGTGAGCTGTAGGATTCCTCACTTCAGCTGACAAAATCAGTAACTACGGGACCATGGCTGGACTCATTTCCACTGAGAAGACTGACAATGACCGTGTCATCTGCAAATTTCACTAGCGTCCTGTTAGCATGCTTACTCTGGCACATGTTTGTGTACAGGATAAAAATAAGGGCTGAAAGCACACATCCTTGAGGTGTGCCTGTTGAAGAGTGATGTCATGTCTGTATTATCATGTTTTGTTTTAAGTCATGTTTTGTTTAGTTTCCGTCTTTCACTCCCTTGTCTGGTCACCATAGCAACCATTAGTTTTCACCTGTCACGTCACGCACCTGTTTCACGTCTTGAGTCACGCACCTGTTTTCGTTAATCATGTCTGTAGTATTTAAGTTCAGTGTTTTTCAGTTTGTTTTTCTGACGACCTCGCACCCCATACCGCACCACATATATGCTTCTGCACACTCCTCTATGATCCTGCTTCATGTCCCTTGTCACAGTAAGTTTTTGTTTATCAAGCCACAGTTAATGTTTTTGTTTAAGTGTTCATAGTTTATTCTCCGCCACTGTGCGCGCCTTTTGTTTGATCCTTTTTTTTTGTATTTATAGTTAGTTCTAGTGTTTCAATAAAAATATGTACCTCCATTCCCGTCTCGCCCGTGCCAATTTTCCGCTGCATCCTGGAAAAGCAAACACCCCGGACCAAGTCCTGACAGTCGCAGCTTCACGACGCCAAGACCCGCCATGCCAAGACCAAGACCAAGACCCGCCATGCCAAGACCAAGACCCGCCATGCCAAGACCAAGACCAAGACCCGCCATGCCAAGACCAAGACCAAGACCCGCCATGCCAAGACCAAGACCAAGACCCGCCATGCCAAGACCAAGACCCGCCATGCCAAGACCAAGACACGCCATGCCAAGACCAAGACACGCCATGCCAAGACCAAGACACGCCATGCCAAGACCAAGATACGCCATGCCAAGACCAAGACACGCCATGCTAAGACCAAGACACGCCATGCCAAGACCAAGACACGCCATGCCAAGACCAAGACACGCCATGCCAAGACCAAGATACGCCATGCCAAGACCAAGACACGCCATGCCAAGACCAAGACACGCCATGCCAAGACCAAGACACGCCATGCCAAGACCAAGACACGCCATGCCAAGACCAAGACACGCCATGCCAAGACCAAGACTCGCCATGCCAAGACCAAGACTCGCCATGCCAAGACCAAGACTCGCCATGCCAAGACCAAGACTCGCCATGCCAAGACCAAGACTCGCCATGCCAAGACCAAGACCCACACCGAGCTTCGCCGCTGGACGCGTCACGCCGAGCTTCGCCGCCTGACTTGCCACGCCGAGCTGCCACGCCTGCCAAGTTGACAACGCGCCTGCCTCCTCGTCGGCTATGGATATGGCCGCTACCTGGTCGCCTGCCACGCCAAGTGCGCCCACCTCCCAGTCGGCCACGAATGTGGCCATTCCCTGGGCGCCCGCCTCCCCTGCTGCAGCGGCGTTCCACTCGCCGCCGCCACCTAACTCTGCCTCGGTGGATTCGGGGCCACTTGGGCTGGCGACCCACCGCCATGTCCCCCTCCCGCCCTCCCATGACTTTTGTTAAGTTTTGGACATCTGGTATCTGTCCTTAAGGGAGGGGTTCTGTCATGTCTGTATTATCATGTTTTGTTTTAAGTCATGTTTTGTTTAGTTTCCGTCTTTCACTCCCTTGTCTGGTCACCATAGCAACCATTAGTTTTCACCTGTCACGTCACGCACCTGTTTCACGTCTTGAGTCACGCACCTGTTTTCGTTAATCATGTCTGTAGTATTTAAGTTCAGTGTTTTTCAGTTTGTTTTTCTGACGACCTCGCACCCCATACCGCACCACATATATGCTTCTGCACACTCTATGATCCTGCTTCATGTCCCTTGTCACAGTAAGTTTTTGTTTATCAAGCCACAGTTAATGTTTTTGTTTAAGTGTTCATAGTTTATTCTCCGCCACTGTGCGCGCCTTTTGTTTGATCCTTTTTTTTTGTATTTATAGTTAGTTCTAGTGTTTCAATAAAAATATGTACCTCCATTCCCGTCTCGCCCGTGCCAATTTTCCGCTGCATCCTGGAAAAGCAAACACCCCGGACCAAGTCCTGACAAGTGATAACTCAGATAAAATACTATTCACCTTGACTTGTTGGGATCTATTAGTTAAAAAATCTCAAATCCAACCAGTCTGATTAAAACTCAGATTACAATCCCTGATCAGCCTTTAGACTAGGATATGAGGTTGGATAGTGTTAAAAGCAGATGATAAATCAACAAATAAAAGTCTAGAGTGGGTTTTATTTCCCTCTAGATGGTAAATAGAATGTTAAGAAGGGTGGTTGAAGCATCCAACACACCTCTGTGTGCCCTATAGGAAAACTGCATAGGGTTGAGTACATGCTCGATTTCTGTTGCAAGATTAAACTTTACAATTGCGTTCGTTACGTCTCGTCTCGACTACTGTAACGTATTATTTTCGGGTCTCCCTATGTCTAGCATTAAAAGATTACAGTTGGTACAAAATGCGGCTGCTAGACTTTTGACAAGAACAAGAAAGTTTGATCATATTACGCCTATACTGGCTCACCTGCACTGGCTTCCTGTGCACTTAAGATGTGACTTTAAGGTTTTACTACTTACGTATAAAATACTACACGGTCTAGCTCCGTCCTATCTTGTCGATTGCATTGTACCATATGTCCCGGCAAGAAATCTGCGTTCAAAGAACTCCGGCTTATTAGTGATTCCCAGAGCCCAAAAAAAGTCTGCGGGCTATAGAGCGTTTTCTATTGGGGCTCCAGTACTATGGAATGCCCTCCCGGTAACAATTAGAGATGCTACCTCAGTAGAAGCATTTAAGTCCCATCTTAAAACTCATTTGTATACTCTAGCCTTTAAATAGCCCCCCTGTTAGACCAGTTGATCTGCCGTTTCTTTTCTTTTCTCCTCTGCTCCCCTTTTCCTTGAGGGGGGGGGGGGGCACAGGTCCGGTGGCCATGGATGAAGTGCTGGCTGTCCAGAGTCGGGACCCGGGGTGGACCGCTCGCCTGTGCATCGGCTGGGAACATCTCTACGCTGCTGACCCGTCTCCGCTCGGGATGGTGTCCTGCTGGCCCCACTATGGACTGGACTCTTACTATTATGTTGGATCCACTATGGACTGGACTCTCACAATATTATGTCAGACCCACTCGACATCCATTGCTTTCGGTCTCCCCTAGAGGGGGGGGGTTACCCACATATGCGGTCCTCTCCAAGGTTTCTCATAGTCATTCACATCGACGTCCCACTGGGGTGAGTTTTTCCTTGCCCGTATGTGGGCTTTGTACCGAGGATGTCGTTGTGACTTGTGCAGCCCTTTGAGACACTTGTGATTTAGGGCTATATAAATAAAGATTGATTGATTGATTGACAATTATTTCCAAACATTTCATCACAAGTGAAGTAAGAGCAACTGGCCTTAAGTCATTCAAAGCGGTAGGTCTGCTGCTTTCAGGGACAGGGATAATAATGGTACACTTCCACACACTTGGAACACGCAGTAAGCTTAAAGATAGGTTAAAGATATAAGAAAATATAAAAATGAGTTGCTTTGCGCATGACTTAAGTAAAATATCACTGATTCTATCAGGGCCTGGACATTTGTTAGTCTTCAGTGAAAGTAAACACCTTTCTAGTTAATACCTGTTAAACATGTTTACAACCGTAGATAACTGCTAAAGTTGTATATTTTTTAAAATAGATGATATCAGTTTTTGTTTTGTTTTTTTTAGGGTCCAGCAGCCCCGAGGGACAAGCGGTAGAAAATGGATGGTTGTTTGGATATCAGGGTTTTTTTTAAACAGTCATTAACTGTAATATAATGGTTAACTTACTGTTTAATAACTGTTTTAGAACTGTTTACTGTTAAATTACTGGTTAGTAACTGTTAATAACGTTTCAGATTTTTTTTCACTAACAACTTTGACAATGCCCTGCGCAAAACCATTGATAGTATAGCACCGCTAAAACAAAAAAGGGCCCCTAAAAGGCGCACCCCATGGTTTACAGAGGAAACCAGAGCTCATAAATTATCATGTAGAAAGTTGGAACGCAAATGGCGCGCGACCAAGCTTGAGGTTTTCCATCAAGCATGGAGTGATAGTTTAATATCGTATAAACGCATGCTTACCTTAGCTAAAGCTAAATATTACTCAAATCTCATCCGCCTCAACAAAAACGACCCTAAATTTTTGTTTAGTACAGTAGCATCGCTAACCCAACAAGGGACTCCTCCCAATAGCTCCACCCACTCGGCAGATGACTTTATGAATTTCTTTAATAAGAAAATTGAACTCATTAGAAAGGAGATTAAAGATAACGCATCCCAGCTACAACTGGGTTCTATGAACACAGATACAACTACGGCGGATACTGCAATACAAAATAGTCTCTCTCTTTTTGATGAAATAACATTAGAGGAACTATTACAGCGTGTAAGTGGGATAAAACAAACAACATGTTTACTTGACCCACTTCCTGGGAAACTTATCAAGGAGCTTTTTGTATTATTAGGTCCATCAGTGCTAAATATTATAAACTTATCACTTTCCTCTGGCACTGTTCCCCTAGCATTCAAGAAAGCGGTTATTCATCCTCTGCTCAAAAGACCTAACCTTGATCCTGACCTCATGGTAAACTACCGACCGGTGTCCCACCTTCCCTTTATTTCGAAAATCCTCGAAAAAATTGTCGCACAGCAGCTAAATGAACACTTAGTGTCTAACAATCAATAAATACTACACGGTCTAGCTCCGTCATATCTTGTCGATTGCATTGTACCATATGTCCCGGCAAGAAATCTGCGTTCAAAGAACTCCGGCTTATTAGTGATTCCCAGAGCCCAAAAAAAGTCTGCGGGCTATAGAGCGTTTTCTATTCGGGCTCCAGTACTATGGAATGCCCTCCCGGTAACAATTAGAGATGCTACCTCAGTAGAAGCATTTAAGTCCCATCTTAAAACTCATTTGTATACTCTAGCCTTTAAATAGCCCCCCTGTTAGACCAGTTGATCTGCCGTTTCTTTTCTTTTCTCCTCTGCTCCCCTTTTCCTTGAGGGGGGGGGGGGGGGCACAGGTCCGGTGGCCATGGATGAAGTGCTGGCTGTCCAGAGTCGGGACCCGGGGTGGACCGCTCGCCTGTGCATCGGCTGGGAACATCTCTGCGCTGCTGACCCGTCTCCGCTCGGGATGGTGTCCTGCTGGCCCCACTATGGACTGGACTCTTACTATTATGTTGGATCCACTATGGACTGGACTCTTACTATTATGTTGGATCCACTATGGACTGGACTCTTACTATTATGTTGGATCCACTATGGACTGGACTCTCACAATATTATGTCAGACCCACTGGACATCCATTGCTTTCGGTCTCCCCTAGAGGGGGGGGGTTACCCACATATGCGGTCCTCTCCAAGGTTTCTCATAGTCATTCACATCGACGTCCCACTGGGGTGAGTTTTTCCTTGCCCGTATGTGGGCTTTGTACCGAGGATGTCGTTGTGACTTGTGCAGCCCTTTGAGACACTTGTGATTTAGGGCTATATAAATAAAGATTGATTGATTGATTGATAATAACTGATAACTGTTAAATTATGGAAAATGTCTGTTAAATAACTTAAATTACCGTTTTTGGTTTTTTTTAACTGTTAACTGATAAACTACTGTATGATTAGGGATGATGTTCGAAACCGGTTCTCCCGGTTGTTCGATAAGAAAAGAACTGTTCGATAAGAAAAGAACCGATTCCATGGACTCGGATCCCTTTTTGAGAACCGGTTCCCGTTATCGAGGCCACTATAGTAAAGCAAAAGAGTTGGTTCTTTATTCAAAACCCTGGGAACGAATCCCGCCCCACAAGAAATGCCCTGTGGGACATCACAGGAAATGACGTAGCTCAGTCTAATGACTGAGCTACGTCACACAAGCAGCAAAAATAATGGACGGGAAAAAATGCCTCAAGGCATGGCTATTCACCTATAGTGATCACAGAGACAGGTTGTTTTTGTGTTACTGTATATATTTGTTTTTTTGAAAAATCCCACTTAATATACTTTGGGTAACAACAGTCAATATTTATTTATTTTATTTTTTTAGGGGGGTAACAGTCAATATTTATTTATTTATTTTATTGTATTTTTTTCTTATAAAATAAAAGTGAGCTTTTGTTAAACCAAATATTGTGTTCTTTTCCATATACGACAACCTATCTGGATTCGATAAGAGAATCGATAAGGAATCGGTTCGATAAGAGGATTTCTTATCAAACATCATCCCTACCTATTTAATAACTATTAATTGTTAACTGTTATATCTTATATTTGTAATAACCTTTACATGACTGATTAGTGACTGTTTAATTAAGGTTAACTGTTTAATAACTAATTGTCAATAACATCTAATGTTTTGTAACTGTTAAATTACGGATTACTAGCTGTTTAGCATCTGTAATAACTGTTAAACTATTAACTTCCAATTATGTTTCATATTTTAATAACTGTTAAAAATTACAAAAAATGGCTTAAATAATTGTTGAATAACTATTGTTGAATTTAATATATTTGCTAACTGTTAATGACTGTTAAATTACTGATGTTTAATTACGGTTAATACCTGTTAAAAACGTAATCGTTAATAAAGTTACATTTTCTTAATAATAGGTGATAATTGTTAATTTACTGTTTAATGGTTGTTAAGTAACTGTTTAATATTGTTAATAACATTTAAATAATGTGGCGTGAATGAAATACATGACTGGAAGTTCTCCTATATCCCTGTTTCCAAGGTCCATCCATCCATCCATTTTCTTCCGCTTGTCCCTCTCGGGGTCGCGGTGGTGCTGGAGCCTATCCCAGCTGCATTCGAGCAGAAATTTGGGTACACCCTGGACAAGTGTGCACCTCATCACGGGGCCAACACAGAACAGATAGACAACATTCACACACTTAAGGCCATTTTAGTGTTGCCAATCAGCCTGTCCTCAGGCAAAATACAAGTGTATACTTTAAGCAGCTTTCAGAAAAGCCTTAAAAGTTTTGTTCATACGCCATTGTTTTTTTTTAGACGTCATCATCGAAACAGGTGGGTTTTTTTTTCTTTGTCGTCCTTTTATCCGAAACAATCGATTTAAATAATGTTAGAGATGTTTTTATTATGATTTGTTACACTATGTTAGAGTCTGTGTATTCTTCTCCTTAGTTTAGTGGCCAGTTAAGTTTTCATTGCCCCTTTGCTACCTTGGTTTCGTTTTCTTGTTGCTAAGTGGCTGATTAGCCGCACCTGCTTTCTGTTTATTGATTAGCGTCCTCACCTGTTGTGCCGGATAACGCACCCCGCCGTAGAATGCACCCCCTGACTGTTGTGCCGGATAACACAGCCGGTGTTTCATTGTTTACATTCCCGGAAGATGACAGTCAAGCTTTACCATTGGCCTGTGGAGAACTGGGACAACAGAGACTCTTACCAGGAGGACTTTGAGTTGGATGCGCAGACGCGGTACCGTGAGTACGCATGCAGCTGCGACTTCCAAACATTTGATCGCTTGCCCGTACATGCATGCCGCTATGTGCATGTCATGTACGTAACTTTGGGGAAATATATGTGCTGTATGAACTTTGGGGAGGTGAACGGTACTTTGGGCTGTGGGATTGAGTGTGTTGTGCAGGTGTTTGAGTTGTATTGGCGGGTTATATGGACGGGAGGGGGGAGGTGTTTGTTATGCGGGATTAATTTGTGGCATATTAAATATAAGCCTGGTTGTGTTGTGGCTAATAGAGTATATACAGGTAAAAGCCAGTAAATTAGAATATTTTGAAAAACTTGATTTATTTCAGTAATTGCATTCAAAAGCTGTAACTTGTACATTATATTTATTCATTGCACACAGACTGATGCATTCAAATGTTTATTTCATTTAATTTTGATGATTTGAAGTGGCAACAAATGAAAATCCAAAATTCCGTGTGTCACAAAATTAGAATATTACTTAAGGCTAATACAAAAAAGGGATTTTTAGAAATGTTGGCCAACTGAAAAGTATGAAAATGAAAAATATGAGCATGTACAATACTCAATACTTGGTTGGAGCTCCTTTTGCCTCAATTACTGCGTTAATGCGGCGTGGCATGGAGTCGATGAGTTTCTGGCACTGCTCAGGTGTTATGAGAGCCCAGGTTGCTCTGATAGTGGCCTTCAACTCTTCTGCGTTTTTGGGTCTGGCATTCTGCATCTTCCTTTTCACAATACCCCACAGATTTTCTATGGGGCTAAGGTCAGGGGAGTTGGCGGGCCAATTTAGAACAGAAATACCATGGTCCGTAAACCAGGCACGGGTAGATTTTGCGCTGTGTGCAGGCGCCAAGTCCTGTTGGAACTTGAAATCTCCATCTCCATAGAGCAGGTCAGCAGCAGGAAGCATGAAGTGCTCTAAAACTTGCTGGTAGACGGCTGCGTTGACCCTGGATCGCAGGAAACAGAGTGGACCGACACCAGCAGATGACATGGCACCCCAAACCATCACTGATGGTGGAAACTTTACACTAGACTTCAGGCAACGTGGATCCTGTGCCTCTCCTGTCTTCCTCCAGACTCTGGGACCTCGATTTCCAAAGGAAATGCAAAATTTGCATGGTTGGGTGATGGTTTGGGGTGCCATGTCATCTGCTGGTGTCGGTCCACTCTGTTTCCTGAGATCCAGGGTCAACGCAGCCGTCTACCAGCAAGTTTTAGAGCACTTCATGCTTCCTGCTGCTGACCTGCTCTATGGAGATGGAGATTTCAAGTTCCAACAGGACTTGGCGCCTGCACACAGCGCAAAATCTACCCGTGCCTGGTTTACGGACCATGGTATTTCTGTTCTAAATTGGCCCGCCAACTCCCCTGACCTTAGCCCCATAGAAAATCTGTGGGGTATTGTGAAAAGGAAGATGCAGAATGCCAGACCCAAAAACGCAGAAGAGTTGAAGGCCACTATCAGAGCAACCTGGGCTCTCATAACACCTGAGCAGTGCCAGAAACTCATCGACTCCATGCCACGCCGCATTAACGCAGTAATTGAGGCAAAAGGAGCTCCAACCAAGTATTGAGTATTGTACATGCTCATATTTTTCATTTTCATACTTTTCAGTTGGCCAACATTTCTAAAAATCCCTTTTTTGTATTAGCCTTAAGTAATATTCTAATTTTGTGACACACGGAATTTTGGATTTTCATTTGTTGCCACTTCAAATCATCAAAATTAAATGAAATAAACATTTGAATGCATCAGTCTGTGTGCAATGAATAAATATAATGTACAAGTTACACCTTTTGAATGCAATTACTGAAATAAATCAAGTTTTTCAAAATATTCTAATTTACTGGCTTTTACCTGTATATGTCTTGTGTTTATTTACTGTTTTAGTCATTCCCAGCTGAATATCAGGTCCCACCCGCCTCTCACAGCATCTTCCCTATCTGAATCGCTCCCACTGCCCTCTAGTCCTTCACTCTCACTTTCCTCATCCACAAATCTTTCATCCTCGCTCAAATTAATGGGGAAATTGTCGCTTTCTCGGTCCGAATCGCTCTCGCTGCTGGTGGCCATGATTGTAAACAATGTGCAGATGTGAGGAGCTCCACAACCTGTGACGTCACGCTACTCGTCTGCTACTTCCGGTAGAGGCAAAGCTTTTTTATCAGCGACCAAAAGTTGCAAACAATATCGTCGATGTTCTCTACTAAATCCTTTCAGCAAAAATATGGCAATATCGGGAGATGATCAAGTATGACACATAGAATGGACCTGCTATCCCCGTTTAAATAAGAAAATCGCATTTCAGTAGGCTGTTAAGCAGCTTTCAGAAAAGCCTTAAAAGTTTTTTTCATACGTCATTGTTTTTTTTAGACGTCATCATCGAAACAGGTGGTTTTTTTTTCTTTGTCGTCCTTTTATCCGAAACAATCGATTTAAATAATGTTAGAGATGTTTTTATTATGATTTGTTACACAATGTTAGAGTCTGTGTATTATTCTCCTTAGTTTAGTGGCCAGTTAAGTTTTCATTGCCCCTTTGCTACCTTGGTTTCGTTTTCTTGTTGCTAGGTGGCTGATTAGCCGCACCTGCTTTCTGTTTATTGATTAGCGTCCTCACCTGTTTCTCCTTTACATTCTGGTGTCTTAGTTGCTGCTCTGTTGTTCGCTGTACGCTACAGACGACGGTTTGTTTCACACTGCCTGAGGTCCTCCGCATCTTTGGAAACGCATATCGCATATGACAGGTTTTCTTTGTTTCTTTTTGTTTTGGCAAAATGTTATGAATGAATAAATGTTCTATTATTCACGATAAATGTAGATCTTATTAGACACTTTTTAGTGTGGTACAGATGTACTGTGCTTCAAATTGAAGTATTTATAAAATTGATGTAAACACATTGAAACTGACATTTATCAAATGTTTTATTAACCTTTTTGCTTTTATTAAAATCTTAATGGTTAAAGCTAGCTGGCGTCTGTAGCTTGTTTTCTGTGAAATGTATGAAGAAATATAGTAAGATCCGTTGAATTCTATATATTGTATAGTGGGCGATATTTGACACCTTATTTAAGCATTACAATTGTTACATGGATTTAAAATTGTTTTTAATGGTAAAGAAAAATAAGCTTTTGAAAATGAGCTAGCTTCCCTAACACATAATTTCTCTTTTGGGGTATATCCCGGGATAGTCACATGACTGTCACATGATAACCATTACTAAATTGATCATTATTGTTGTGGTTTGTAAGAGATTATTAGGGCCACATACAGGTAAAAGCCAGTAAATTAGAATATTTTGAAAAACTTGATTTATTTCAGTAATTGCATTCAAAAGGTGTAACTTGTACATTATATTTATTCATTGCACACAGACTGATGCATTCAAATGTTTATTTCATTTAATTTTGATGATTTGAAGTGGCAACAAATGAAAATCCAAAATTCCGTGTGTCACAAAATTAGAATATTACTTAAGGCTAATACAAAAAAGGGATTTTTAGAAATGTTGGCCAACTGAAAAGTATGAAAATGAAAAATATGAGCATGTACAATACTCAATACTTGGTTGGAGCTCCTTTTGCCTCAATTACTGCGTTAATGCGGCGTGGCATGGAGTCGATGAGTTTCTGGCACTGCTCAGGTGTTATGAGAGCCCAGGTTGCTCTGATAGTGGCCTTCAACTCTTCTGCGTTTTTGGGTCTGGCATTCTGCATCTTCCTTTTCACAATACCCCACAGATTTTCTATGGGGCTAAGGTCAGGGGAGTTGGCGGGCCAATTTAGAACAGAAATACCATGGTCCGTACACCAGGCACGGGTAGATTTTGCGCTGTGTGCAGGCGCCAAGTCCTGTTGGAACTTGAAATCTCCATCTCCATAGAGCAGGTCAGCAGCAGGAAGCATGAAGTGCTCTAAAACTTGCTGGTAGACGGCTGCGTTGACCCTGGATCTCAGGAAACAGAGTGGACCGACACCAGCAGATGACATGGCACCCCAAACCATCACCCAACCATGCAAATTTTGCATTTCCTTTGGAAATCGAGGTCCCAGAGTCTGGAGGAAGACAGGAGAGGCACAGGATCCACGTTGCCTGAAGTCTAGTGTAAAGTTTCCACCATCAGTGATGGTTTGGGGTGCCATGTCATCTGCTGGTGTCGGTCCACTCTGTTTCCTGCGATCCAGGGTCAACGCAGCCGTCTACCAGCAAGTTTTAGAGCACTTCATGCTTCCTGCTGCTGACCTGCTCTATGGAGATGGAGATTTCAAGTTCCAACAGGACTTGGCGCCTGCACACAGCGCAAAATCTACCCGTGCCTGGTTTACGGACCATGGTATTTCTGTTCTAAATTGGCCCGCCAACTCCCCTGACCTTAGCCCCATAGAAAATCCGTGGGGTATTGTGAAAAGGAAGATGCAGAATGCCAGACCCAAAAACGCAGAAGAGTTGAAGGCCACTATCAGAGCAACCTGGGCTCTCATAACACCTGAGCAGTGCCAGAAACTCATCGACTCCATGCCACGCCGCATTAACGCAGTAATTGAGGCAAAAGGAGCTCCAACCAAGTATTGAGTATTGTACATGCTCATATTTTTCATTTTCATACTTTTCAGTTGGCCAACATTTCTAAAAATCCCTTTTTTGTATTAGCCTTAAGTAATATTCTAATTTTGTGACACACGGAATTTTGGATTTTCATTTGTTGCCACTTCAAATCATCAAAATTAAATGAAATAAACATTTGAATGCATCAGTCTGTGTGCAATGAATAAATATAATGTACAAGTTACACCTTTTGAATGCAATTACTGAAATAAATCAAGTTTTTCAAAATATTCTAATTTACTGGCTTTTACCTGTAAGGGGGACAATGCTGTTCCAATGGTGTAAAGCTGAGTAAGTTCTTTAGAAAATACAACTTAAGTGTTACACTAGAACGTAAAACTTAGTTAATAATTGCAAGAACTTACCAGGATCCTTGGAGATGTTTCTACAGTTTCAAGTCCTAACCCTCTGCTCCTCTTCTCTGGTTTGTCACATACACAGTGTGTGTGTGTGTGTGTGTGTGTGTGTGTGTGTGTGTGTGTGTGTGTGTGTGTGTGTGTGTGTGTGTCGTCAGACTTGACGCGTAAAAGATCTTCAACAAATGGTTGAAATGAGAGTATTAGCATGGGTGGAGTTTGTGCAAGTTGGAGCATTTTGGTTAAGTCAACAAAAGAGTTATCTTTCCAGTTATCTCCAACAAAACTTTGGTTGGCCCAAAGGCTTCGACTGCTTAATTATTTGCTTTCTGTTTATCAAGGGTGGATCAAATGAGGAAGTGTTGATTTTAAAAAGTGTAAAAAACGAGATCTGTATTTGCTCGCTGTTTGCAAATAATATATTATGGCCGAGTGCAGCTGGGATAGACTCCAGCTCCCCACACAACCCCGAAAGGGACAAGAAGTGGAAAATGATTGGATGGATAATAATCATTACCACAAGATTCTACAGTCCTTCAGTGAGACGTCAACTTTTCATTTTGACTTCAACGTGAGCTAATATGGCTGCTATTTCCTGGGAGGCGCGGAAAGTAGACCGTCCGTGCCAGCAACTTCAGGATTCCAGTTTCGATTCCAGCTTCGTTTTTTTATTTTTATTATTCAGTCCAACAAAATAATACACATTAATATCATAATAATACAATTCCAATTCTAAAACCAGCAACATTCAGAATAGCAATCAACAGAGCAATTGAGAGGACACACAAACATGACACAAAACAATCCAAAAGTAGTCGAACAAAAATGAATATTATCAACAGTATCAATATTAGTAAGAATTCCAACATAGCAGTTATTAGAAATCCCTCATTTACATTATCATCATAGCCATATATATACAAAATTAAATAAAAACATTTAAGAAATGAACAATAGTGTCACATTGGCTTACAAGCTTGACAACACACTGTGTCCAATATTTTCCACAAAGATAAAAGAAGTCATATTTTAGGTTCATTTAATAGTTAAAAAAACATTTAAATAGTGGATCCCATATTCCAATATATGACTCATTATCTCAACTAAAGGCAGTTTTTTCTACTGCTATAATCTCCATCGCTTGTGTATACCAGTCAGCATTTATTATGTGTATATACAGTCAGTGTTTATTATGTGTGTATACCAGTCAGTATTTATTATGTGTGTCTACCAGTCAGTATTTATTATGTGTGCATACCAGTCAGTATTTATTATGTGTGTATACCAGTCAGTATGTATTATGTGTGTGTATACCAGTCAGTATGTATTATGTGTGTGTATACCAGTCAGTATTTATGTGTGTATACCAATTAGTATTTATTATGTGTGTATACGCCTCGGGATCCACCGGGAGGAGCTGGACGAAGTGGCTGGGGAGAGGGAAGTCTGGGCTTCCCTGCTTAGGCTGCTGCCCCCGCGACCCGACCTCGGATAAGCGGAAGAAGATGGATGGATGGATGGATGGATGTGTGTATACCAGTCAGTATTTACTATGTGTGTATACCAGTCAGTATTTACTACCGTATTTTCCGCACTATAAGGCGCACCTAAAAACCACAATTTTTCTCAAAAGCTGACAGTGCGCCTAATAACCCGGTGCGCTTTATTACGATTCATTTTCATAAAGTTTCGGTCTCGCAACTTCGGTAAACAGCCGCCATCTTTTTTCCCGGTAGAACAGGAAGCGCTTCTTCTTCTACGCAAGCAACCGCCAAGGAAAGCACCCGCCCCCATAGAACAGGAAGCGCTTCACCCGCCCCCATAGAACAGGAAGCGCTTCACCCGCCCCCGGAAGAAGAAGAAAAAACGCGCGGATATCACCGTACGTTTCATTTCCTGTTTACATCTGTAAAGACCACAAAATGGCTCCTACTACGCGACAAGGATCCGGATCATAAAAAGACGCAATCTCTCCATCCGCACACGGATTACTACCGTATTTCACAGCAACTGATATTCCTGTGAACTGCACTGTGGAACGGGAGCACGTACGGTGAATATTCGCACCACAGGGAATGAGGAGTCATCCTTCACTGTGGTTCTAGCTTGCCATGCTAACTTCCACCCATCCAAAAGAGACCTTTCCAGCCGGCGTCATCATAAAAGCTAACTCGAAGGGATGGATGGATGAAGAAAAGATGAGCGAGTGGTTAAGGGAAGTTTACGCGAAGAGGCCGGGTGGCTTTTTTCACACAGCTCCGAAGGCGAACACACCTTCACTAAGACGGGCAGATAGCGCCGGTCGACATACGCCAACATCTGCCAGTGGATTGTAAATGCCTGGGCAGATAGTTTCGGTCACAACTGTGGTCCGAGCTTTCCGGAAGGCAGGATTCACAGAACTGCTGCACAACAACAGCGACACTGACTCCCGATGACTTCTACGAGACGGAACCGGCCATTTTTGGATCCCACGATTGCGCAACTTTTCAATTCGGACACCGAAGACGAAGAATTCGAAGGATTTACGAATGAAGAATAACTTCAGAAGGTGAGCGCTATGTTTATTTTGTGTGTTGTGACATTAACGTTCGAGCAACATTATGTTGCTATTTATTGCTCTACACCATTTTGAATTTTACTATGTTTGTGATTGCACATTTGCGTACATTTTGGGACAGAGTTGTTAGAACGCTGGTTTTCAATATATTATTAAAGTTTGACTGAACTATCTGACTGTTTTTTTGACATTCACTTTAGCGCAGCGTTTTTTTGACATTCACTTTAGCGCAGCGTAGGCGCGGCTTTTAGTCCGGGGCGGCTTATTGGTGGACAAAATTATGAAATATGTAATTCATAGAAGGTGCGGCTAATAATCCGGTGCGCCTTATAGTGCGGAAAATACGGTACTTACGTATAAAATACTACATGGTCTAGCTCCGTCCTATCTTGTCGATTGCATTGTACCATATGTCCCGGCAAGAAATCTGCGTTCAAAGAACTCCGGCTTATTAGTGATTCCCAGAGCCCAAAAAAAGTCTGCGGGCTATAGAGCGTTTTCTATTCGGGCTCCAGTACTATGGAATGCCCTCCCGGTAACAATTAGAGATGCTACCTCAGTAGAAGCATTTAAGTCCCATCTTAAAACTCATTTGTATACTCTAGCCTTTAAATAGCCCCCCTGTTAGACCAGTTGATCTGCCGTTTCTTTTCTTTTCTCCTCTGCTCCCCTTTTCCTTGAGGGGGGGGGGCACAGGTCCGGTGGCCATGGATGAAGTGCTGGCTGTCCAGAGTCGGGACCCGGGGTGGACCGCTCGCCTGTGCATCGGCTGGGAACATCTCTGCGCTGCTGACCCGTCTCCGCTCGGGATGGTGTCCTGCTGGCCCCACTATGGACTGGACTCTTACTATTATGTTGGATCCACTATGGACTGGACTCTCACAATATTATGTCAGACCCACTCGACATCCATTGCTTTCGGTCTCCCCTAGAGGGGGGGGGGGTTACCCACATATGCGGTCCTCTCCAAGGTTTCTCATAGTCATTCACATCGACGTCCCACTGGGGTGAGTTTTTCCTTGCCCGTATGTGGGCTTTGTACCGAGGATGTCGTTGTGGCTTGTGCAGCCCTTTGAGACACTTGTGATTTAAGGCTATATAAATAAAGATTGATTGATTGAGTATTTACTATGTGTGTATACCAGTCGTATGTATTATGTGTGTATACCAGTCAGTATTAATTATGTGTCTGTTTTCTTCACTTTCTAATAAAGAAATATACATTTTCCATTGTTTGAATTGAAAAGCGACTGGTGGAAAGCTTACATCGATATGAATTGGACTACGCTCAGAAATAATTACTGGGAGGATTTTAGCATGCATGTATTCTACAATTGCCTTAGAAGCAAAGAACATATCAATTCTTGAAAATGACTGATGTTTGCTGGAATTAAAAGTGATATTCTTCTCATATGGATTCAAGGTTCTCCAAATATCTATTAGGTTAAGAGTTTGCATAAGAGTTTGCATTGATTTCAGAAGAGAAACAACTGATTTCTTGGGTCTAACAATCTTACCAGTTTTATCAATATTTGGATTTATTGTTCAATTTAGACCACCACCCATAATAATGTCAGAATCAACATAATCTGCAAATTTGAGCACTATGTCACCAAAGAAAGACGGTTTATCATCATTTGGTGCATTTAAGTTTACCAGTGTGGTATTGTAATTATCTATATGGCAATTTATAATCATATAGCTACCCTCTGAATCTAAAAATATACTATTTATGATATAGTTAATCTTTTTGCTAAACATTATAGCAACACCAGATCTTTTGGAGGACAGTCCAACACCAACTATCTCGCCAACCCATCCTTTTTTCAAATATTTTAAATGTTCAGTTTTCAGATGTGTTTCCTGTAGAAAAGCGATATCAGTAGAACAATTGTTTAGATGCTTCAGAATTTGTCTTTGTTTCTGTCACGACTGGGACTGTGGCGTGGTTTGTTCTCCCGAGGTGAAAAAGATTTGGACAATACATGGCGTGAAGGGGAGTACATACGTGCTAGCTTTGGTGCAGGTGGAGGTGGCCTAGCTGGGGGTTGCGTCTTGGCAGGCCAAAAGACCGGTGGTGGTGGCCGAACCGGAGGTTGTGGCTTAGCAGGCCGTAAGACCGGTGGCGGCGGCCGTGCTGGTGGCTGTGGCTTGGCTTGGTGATGCTGAGCCACCCCACCAGCACAGCTCCCGACCCCAGCCCCCCCCTCAAGGGGCGGATACCAGACGCGCTCCCTGCGGTCTGGAACTCTCTCTAGGGGTGGGCGGAGGGAGGTCAGGAGGGGGACAGAAACTTCCCCTTTAAATTGTCCAAAAAGTCTATTTTCTACCTGTGATTTTGTGGGTGAATTTTTTTTTTTTTTTGTGACTTGGACGTGGCGAGGCGTGTTAACTGAGTTCTCAACGTTTACTCACAGCGTGCTCATAACCACATTCTAACTCCCAGCATACAACAACGCTTCTCAGGGCTACCGCGCATGCTCGTCACTATCGTTGCATGCTGGGTAGTGTAGTTGTTATATTTGCTAGCTCATAACATCACATTAAGAGACACGCTTACGCGCTTAATTCAATACTCGCCGTCATTCCGGGTGGATTGACAAAAGACCTCCAGCCGCTAGATATTGGTGTCAACAGGGCATTCGAAGCTAGACTGCTAACTGCGTGGGAACAGTGGATGACGAAGAAGCGCGCGGTGCATGCTGGGATATGTGACGTTTCATTTCTATTTGTGTGTTTATGTAAAGACCCCAAAATGGCTCCTATTAAGTGTGTTGTCTGTCTAATTATAAATAATGCAGACGAGGCGTGTTAACTGAGTTCTCAACGTTTACTCACAGCGTGCTCATAACCACATTCTAACTGCCAGCATACAACGCTTCTCAGGGCTACCGCGCATGCTCGTCACTATCATTGCATGCTGGGTAGTGTAGTTGTTATATTTGCTAGCTCATAACATCACATTAAGAGACACGCTTACGCGCTTAATTCAATACTCGCCGTCATTCCGGGTGGATTGACAAAAGACCTCCAGCCGCTAGATATTGGTGTCAACAGGGCATTCGAAGCTAGACTGCTAACTGCGTGGGAACAGTGGATGACAGAAGGCGAACACACGTGACGTTCACCAAGACAGGGAGACGGAGACAGCGCCAGACGACATTTTGGATCCCACATTCGCCCAACTTTTCAATTCGGACAACGAAGGAGAATAATTCGAGGGATTTATGAATGAAGAATAACTTCAGAAAGTGAGCGTTATGTTTATTTTGTGTGTTGTGACATTAACGTTCGAGCAACATTATGTTGCTATTGCTCTGCACTATTTTGAATTTTACTATGTTTGTGATTGCACATTTGCGTACATTTTGGGAGTGAACAGAGTTGTTAGAACGCTGGTTTTTAATATATTATTAAAGTTTGACTCACCTATCTGACTGTTTTTTTGACATTCCTTTAGCGCAGTTAGATGCGGCTTACAACACCGGGCGGCTTATAGGTGGACAAAGTTTTGAAATATGCCGTTCATTGAAGGCGCGGCTTTTAACCCAGGGCGCCTTATGGTGCGGAAAATACGGTACACTATATTGCCAAAAGTATTTGGCCACTTGCCTTCACTCACATATGAACTTGAAGTGCCATCCCATTCCACAAGTTTGGGAGCATGGAATTGTCCAAAATGTTTTGGTATCCTGGAGCATTCAAAGTTCCTTTCACTGGAACTAAGGGGCAAAGACCAACTCCTGAAAAACAACCCCAGACCATAATTCCTCCTCCACCAAACTTCTGCAGTCCAAAATGTAGCGTTCTCCTGGCAACCTCCAAACCCAGACTGGCCAATCAGATTGCCGGATGGAAAAGCGTGATTCATCACTCCAGAGAAGGCGTATCCACTGCTCTAGAGTCCAGTGGCGACGTGCTTTACACCACTGCATTCGACGCTTTGCATTGGACTTGGTGATGTATGGCTTAGATACCATGAAGATGAAGATTCCATGAAGCTCTCTGTGTACTGTACGTGGGCTAATTGTAAGGTCACATGAAGTTTGGAGCTCTGTAGCAACTGACTGTGCAGAAAGTCTTTGCACTATGTGCTTCAGCATCCGCTGACCCCTCTCTGTCAGTTTATGTGGCCTACCACTTTGTGGCTGAGTTGCTGTTGTTCCCAAACTCTTCCATTTTCTTATAATAAAGTTGACAGTTGCGCCCACCTCCCCGTCGGCCACGAATGTGGCCATTCCCTGGGCGCCCGCCTCGCCTGCTGCAGCGGCGTTCCACTCGCCGCCGCCACTTGACTTTGCCTCGATGGATTCGGGGACACTTGGCCTGGCGACCCACCGCCAAGTCCTCCCTTCGCCCTCCCGTGACTTTTGACCCTGCTTGTTTTTTGTTTTGGACATCTAGTATCTGTCCTTGAGGAGGGAATTCTGTCATGATCCGTGGTCCGGATCATGTTTGTTTAGTTATTTTCTGTTACTTTTGGACTGCTTTAGTTCTTGGTTGTGCTCCTGTGAGTTTGTTTTGGTTGTCATGGTCACTCATTGTGTTCACCTGTCTCTGATTAGTGCTCGACCGCTCACCTGCTTCCCGAGCGCTAATCAGAGGCATTATTTAAGTTGCCTTTGCCAGTCACTCGTTCTGCCTTCGTTGTGTTTGTATCACGCGTTCATGCCACGTAAATTCTGTTTATGCCAAGTCCTAGCCCATGCAACGTCTTTACTCTAGGTGTTTTCGGCACGCTTTTCTTTTGTTTGTTTCTGTCTGTTTGGGACGGAGTATAATTTACTACTATTAAATAATCTCTTACCTTCACGCTGTCGTCCGGAGCCGTATTTTGCACTGGAAGAACTACCCCGCAGCAAGCTGCGACCCCCACGTGACAGTATTACATGTAATGATTTGTGTATGATTCCCGGGGGCGACCACTGCTGCTGCCCACTGCTCCCCTCACCTCCCAGGGGGTGATCAAGGGGATGGGTCAAATGCAGAGGACAAATTTCATTACACCTGGTGTGTGTGTGACAATCATTGGTACTTTAACTTACCTTTAACTTTACACATACAAACTGTAGCACACAAAAAAGCACATTTAATAAAAAAAACGTTATTATGGTCTTACCTTTACTTATAAATGAAGTCCATGCGCCGCTGTTGTGCTGGATTAATGCACCCCCTGACGGGAGTGTTATATCAACTAAAGCCCTCACTTAAACTTTCCACGTGCAAGATTGAATCTATTTAAAAAAGTGTAACCGAGGGTTTATAAATGTCGCCTATACTGTATGAAACTACAAAATAACAAACACGGAGGCTCCAGTTTACACGAGGACCACTTTATTTACCTTCTTTCAAAAACCTCCACTCCACTCCAACGTGTCATCACTTCCGCTCTTAGCGCCTTCAAAATAAGAGCTCAAGGCATATACTGTATAACAGCGCATAACAGGAACTTAACATCACAAAGAGGAAAGCCCATAAAAATAGGTTACAAAAGTTATTTAATAAGAAGCCAAAAAGTGCAAAAACAATAATGTTCGTGTTGGAGGAGTTGTGAATTAGGTACACCTGCAGTCTGCAGGTGTACCTAATGTTGTGGCCCTGCAGTCATTCACAACTCCTCCAACACGAACATTATTGTTTTTGGGACGGAGTATAATTTACTACTATTAAATAATCTCTTACCTTCACGCTGTCGTCCGGAGCCGTATTTTGCACTGGAAGAACTACCCCGCAGCAAGCTGCGACCCCCACGTGACAGTATTACATGTAATGATTTGTGTATGATTCCCGGGCGCGACCACTGCTGCTGCCCACTGCTCCCCTCACCTCCCAGGGGGTGATCAAGGGGATGGGTCAAATGCAGAGGACAAATTTCATTACACCTGGTGTGTGTGTGACAATCATTGGTACTTTAACTTACCTTTAACTTTACACATACAAACTGTAGCGCACAAAAAAGCACATTTAATAAAAAAAACGTTATTATGGTCTTACCTTTACTTATAAATGAAGTCCATGCGCCGCTGTTGTGCTGGATTAATGCACCCCCTGACGGGAGTGTTATATCAACTAAAGCCCTCACTTAAACTTTCCACGTGCAAGATTGAATCTATTTAAAAAAGTGTAACCGAGGGTTTATAAATGTCGCCTATACTGAAAGAAACTACAAAATAACAAACACGGAGGCTCCAGTTTACACGAGGACCACTTTATTTACCTTCTTTCAAAAACCTCCACTCCACTCCAACGTGTCATCACTTCCGCTCTTAGCGCCTTCAAAATAAGAGCTCAAGGCATATACTGTATAACAGCGCATAACAGGAACTTAACATCACAAAGAGGAAAGCCCATAAAAATAGGTTACAAAAGTTATTTAATAAGAAGCCAAAAAGTGCAAAAACAATAATGTTCGTGTTGGAGGAGTTGTGAATTAGGTACAGCTGCAGTCTGCAGGTGTACCTAATGTTGTGGCCCTGCAGTCATTCACAACTCCTCCAACACGAACGGAGTATAATTTACTACTATTAAATAATCTCTTACCTTCACGCTGTCGTCCGGAGCCGTATTTTGCACTGGAAGAACTACCCCGCAGCAAGCTGCGACCCCCACGTGACAGTATTACATGTAATGATTTGTGTATGATTCCCGGGCGCGACCACTGCTGCTGCCCACTGCTCCCCTCACCTCCCAGGGGGTGAACAAGCGGATGGGTCAAATGCAGAGGACACCTAGTGTGTGTGTGACAATCACCATTGGTACTTTAACAATTAAGTTAACTTAACTTAATTGACATGGTAGTAGGATTTATAATTTTTGTGTACCGTGGTTTTTGCGTAATGTGGGTTGGCTCATAGAATTGCACTCTGCACTGAAAGATGGTGATGTGTGTACATGGAAGAGAATGCAGTGCGTCAGGTTGGATGCAACATGGGGTTATGCTGAAGGAAATGTGGCGGTAATTTTACTGTTGGCCTTGGCTTGCCATCAAAGTAGGCCTTTGCCATATATTATATATTTTTATATATAACTATTTTGATGGTGGTCCGTGCGGCAGAGGTGTGGACTCGAGTCACATGACTTGGACTCGAGTCAGACTCGAGTCATGAATTTGATGACTTTAGACTCGACTTGACAAAATGTAAAAAGACTTGCAACTCGACTTAGACTTTAACATCAATGACTTGTGACTTCACTTGGACTTGAGCCTTTTGAATTGACATGACTTGACATGACTTGCTACTTTCCCCAAAACCCAAAGATGAAAAAGTTATTCGGGAGCGCTCCGTATTTTTCATTGTGTACTTGTCTATCAGCGTTGCGTGTGTCAGCTGGTGTGGTCTCAGTACAACAGCCAATCAAATTAGATCTACTTTGTTTTCATCACACAGCATTCATCCAATCAAATTGCAGGACAACCAACGAAGAAGACATGTCCAAACCACACGCCAGTGAACAAAAAATGATACCTAAAATAATTTCGTTTGGGTATAAAAATTACGAGGTGGTCAACACAAAACGGTTTGCAGTATGCAACACATGCGGTTCGAAGATTACTGATGGAGAGGCAACAACTTCCAACTTCGTCCGGCATTTGAAGTTGCACAAAGAAGGGTAAGTTTTGAATGTAAGATAACGTTTATTGGCTAAGTAACGTGACTTTTATTTGCTGTGTAGTTAAATCAGTGAGGCTGTAAACTCACTGCTAACGTTATAACGTTATTGCAAACACGGGAATCTGTTGCAGTTCACTACCTTATTCATACTTTTTGTTCAGTGATTTTTTTTAAGCAGGGTTACGTTAGTCAATATATCACACGTAACGTTAGACGGCGGCCAGCAGCACCGCGTATTTTAGCCACCTAAAAAAAGACAAAAATAGTAAAATAAAGGTCAGTTAAAATGTATACTATATTATGAATATGTGTATCGTTTTAGCTAGCTTTCTGACATACTGTTGGTTGTTTACCTCAGTGGTCCCCAACCACCGGGCCGCGGCCCGGTACTGGTCCGTGGATCGATTGGTATCGGGCCGCACAAGAAATATATATATTTTTTTCTTTCTTTTTTTAATTAAATCAACATAAAAAACACAAGATACACTTACAAGTAGTGCACCAACCCAAAAAAACTCTCTCCCCCTTTTGTTCTGGGCATTGAACATGAAGACTCTTCCTTCACTGTTCCGAGTGGCCATGAGAGTCTTGGCAGTGCCTGCCTCCAGTGCTCCAGTGGAGCGAGTTTTCAGCCATGGTGGCATCATACTACGCCCCCATCGTGCACAAATGACTGACAGACTCTTGGCTAATTTGGTCTTTTGCAAATGACATATAAAAAGTACAACTTTTTTGTTATGTTCACGTATATGTCATGTTTTTTCAATGTTAACACTTTTGTACAAATAAGTACATTTGCACTTTATTTTTCAATGTGTTTGTTCTGTAAAGGAATGAGTTAATGTTTAAAATGACTGGTTAATAGTGCTATTATAAAGTGCAATGTCAGCACAATTTTCTTTCCTGCAATTTAAAATGCACTTGTTTTAATAAATAAATACAGCGTTTGAAAAGCATACACAATCTGTGTTAATATATTAGTCTGTGGTTAAAAGGACTTGAAAGGACTCGAAACTCAAAATGCAGGACTTAGGACTTGACTTGAGACTTTCCAGTCTTGACTTTGGACTTGACTCGGGGCTTGCCTGTCTTGACTCGGGACTTGACTCGGACTTGAGGGCAAAGACTTGAGACTTACTTGTGACTTGCAAAACAATGACTTGGTCCCACCTCTGCCGTGCGGTCAAACTAGACATTTTAGCAGGGTAATACCAACAATCTTTCCCGACTCCTGATTAAAATATCGCTGCGTAACTTTACAAATACATTTGGCTAATCGGCATAAGTAAAATGTGGCATAATTATTTAGTAAACCATCTTGCAAGAAGCATAAACAAGAGAAACCTACAGCGTAGGATTTGTCGATTCCTTAAACTAGATTTCGGATTCGGCTGCGTATCTGGCAACCTCAGTCATGGAGAGTGGGAGGGGACTACGCAGATTTGACCATGATTGCAGTACCATTTCTAGCCACATTTTTACACATGGCACCTTTAAGAGTTGTGTTATGTATCCATGGTAGCACCTCCGAGAGCTCCAACAGCTCCAAGAGCTCCTCAATGCTGTGGAGCCTTCAAAATCATTTAAAAATGCTTGTCACATACTCGTGAAAAAAACAGTTTGTGTTTTTTCTCTCACTGTTGTCCAGGCGGGAAGTATGGCTCAGGGTTTGTGACGTCCACTATGATGGAGGCTCATATCCCTGCTCCGTCCTTGATGTCCTGCGTGGTCCTCCTACGATGATCCAGAATGCATGTGTGCCAAACTAGAACGTCTAGGATTTCAAAAACAAAACATTCACATACTAATCAAAAAATTCAAGACATCTTTAAATATTTATTTTAATGTGTCATCAATTAATTATAATTTAGATTTAAATACATAAATGTATTTATGTATTTGCATTACATTACAAAAATTACATTAATGTATTTAATGTAAAAGTACATTTAATTATTTCATCTAATTATTGATTTAATTTCATGATGAATAATTTCATGATTTCATTCATTATTTATTCAATTATTTGAATGGACAATTTAATGGTACAAACTTAAATAAATCTTGAAATAATTCCTTACCATGTCATTAATTGGATTTGGAATTAAATATATAAATGTCTTAGTAAATATGTCATTCATTTATTTAATGTAAAATTACATTTTGTTATTTATTTTTAAAATATTTAATCATTATTTAAATTAAATTGTATTATTTCATCAATTAATTACAATTTGGATTTAAATACATAAATGTATTTATGTATTTACATTACATTACAAACATTACATTCATGTGTTTAATGTAAAAGTACATTTAATTGTTTCATCTAATTATTGATTTAATTTCATGATGAATAATTTCATGATTTCATTCATTATTTATTCAATTACTTGAATGGACAATTTAATGGTACAAACTTAAATAAATCTTGAAATAATTCCTTACCATGTCATTAATTGGATTTGGAATTAAATATATAAATGTCTTAGTAAATATGTCATTCATTTATTTAATGTAAAATTACATTTTGTTATTTATTTTTCAATATTTAATCATTATTTAAATTCAATTTTATTATTTTATCAATTAATTATAATTTGGATTTAAATACATACATGTATTTATGTATTTACATTACATTACAAACATTACATTAATGTATTTAATGTAAAAGTACATTTAATTGTTTCATCTAATTCTTGATTTAATTTCATGATGGATAATTTCATGATTTCATTCATTATTTATTCAATTATTTGAATGGACAATTTAACGGTACAAACTTAAATAAATCTTGAAATAATTCCTTACTATGTCATTAATTGGATTTGGAATTAAATATATAAATGTCTTAGTAAATATGTCATTCATTTATTTAATGTAAAATTACATTTTGTTATTTATTTTTCAATATTTAATCATTATTTAAATTAAATTTTATTATTTTATCAATTAATTATAATTTGGATTTAAATACATAAATGTATTTATGTATTTACATTACATTACAAAAATTACATTAATGTATTTAATGTAAAAGTACATTTAATTATTTCATCTAATTATTGATTTAATTTCATGATGGATAATTTCATGATTTCATTCATTATTTATTCAATTATTTGAATGGACAATTTAACGGTACAAACTTAAATAAATCTTGAAATAATTCCTTACTATGTCATTAATTGGATTTGGAATTAAATATATAAATGTCTTAGTAAATATGTCATTCATTTATTTAATGTAAAATTACATTTTGTTATTTATTTTTCAATATTTAATCATTATTTAAATTAAATTGTATTATTTTATCAATTAATTATAATTTGGATTTAAATACATACATGTATTTATGTATTTACATTACATTACAAACATTACATTAATGTATTTAATGTAAAAGTACATTTAATTGTTTCATCTAATTCTTGATTTAATTTCATGATGAATGATTTTATGATTTCATTCATTATTTATTCAATTATTTGAATGGACAATTTAATGGTACAAACTTAAATAAATCTTGAAATAATTCCTTACCATGTCATTAATTGGATTTTGAATTAAATATATAAATGTCTTAGTAAATATGTCATTCATTTATTTAATGTAAAATTACATTTTGTTATTTATTTTTAAAATATTTAATCATTATTTAAATTCAATTGTATTATTTCATCAATTAATTACAATTTGGATTTAAATACATAAATGTATTTATGTATTTACATTACATTACAAACATTACATTCATGTGTTTAATGTAAAAGTACATTTAATTGTTTCATCTAATTATTGATTTAATTTCATGATGAATAATTTCATGATTTCATTCATTATTTATTCAATTACTTGAATGGACAATTTAATGGTACAAACTTAAATAAATCTTGAAATAATTCCTTACCATGTCATTAATTGGATTTGGAATTAAATATATAAATGTCTTAGTAAATATGTCATTCATTTATTTAATGTAAAATTACATTTTGTTATTTATTTTTTAAATATTTAATCATTATTTAAATTACATTTTATTATTTCATCAATCAATTATAATTTGGATTTAAATACATACATGTATTTATGTATTTACATTACATTGCAAACATTATATTAATTTATTTAGTGCAAAAGTACATTTAATTATTTCATCTAATTCTTGATTTAATTTCATGATGAATGATTTTATGATTTCATTCATTATTTATTCAATTATTTGAATGGACAATTTAATGGTACAAACTTAAATAAATCTTGAAATAATTCCTTACCATGTCATTAATTGGATTTGGAATTAAATATATAAATGTCTTAGTAAATATGTCATTCATTTATTTAATGTAAAATTACATGTAGTTATTTATTTTTTAAATATTTAATCATTATTTAAATTAAATTTTATTATTTCATCAATCAATTATAATTTGGATTTAAATACATAAATGTATTTATGTATTTACATTACATTGCAAACATTATATTAATTTATTTAGTGCAAAAGTACATTTAATTATTTCATCTAATTATTGATTTAATTTCATGATGAATCATTTCATGATTTCATTCATTATTTATTCGACTATTTGAATGGACGATTTAATGGTACAAATTTAAATAAATCTTGAAATGATTCCTTACTATGTCATTAATTGGATTTGGAATTAAATATATAAATGTCTTAGTAAATATGTCATTCATTTATTTAATGTAAAATTACATGTAGTTATTTATTTTTTAAATATTTAATCATTATTTAAATTAAATTTTATGATTTCATCAATCAATTATAATTTGGATTTAAATACATAAATGTATTTATGTATTTACATTACATTGCAAACATTATATTAATTTATTTAGTGCAAAAGTACATTTAATTATTTCATCTAATTATTGATTTAATTTCATGATGAATCATTTCATGATTTCATTCATTATTTATTCAATTACTTGAATGGACAATTTAATGGTACAAACTTAAATAAATCTTGAAATAATTCCTTACCATGTCATTAATTGGATTTGGAATTAAATATATAAATGTCTTAGTAAATATGCCATTCATTTATTTAATGTAAAATTACATTTTGTTATTTATTTTTAAAATATTTAATCATTATTTAAATTACATTTTATTATTTTATCAATTAATTATAATTTGGATTTAAATACATAAATGTATTTATGTATTTACATTACATTGCAAACATTATATTAATTTATTTAGTGCAAAAGTACATTTAATTATTTCATCTAATTATTGATTTAATTTCATGATGAATCATTTCATGATTTCATTCATTATTTATTCAATTACTTGAATGGACAATGTAATGGTACAAACTTAAATAAATCTTGAAATAATTCTTTACCATGTCATTAATTGGATTTGGAATTAAATATATAAATGTCTTAGTAAATATGTCATTCATTTATTTAATGTAAAATTACATGTAGTTATTTATTTTTTAAATATTTAATCATTATTTAAATTCAATTTTATTATTTCATGATTAATTAGTTATTCAATGATTTATTTAATTATTTTTTAACAACATGTGTACAATTATTTTATCTGTCAAAGTCGGTGGGTGGCGGTAACAGGAATCTAGTCCATACATTGTTCTGACTTTGACAGATGAAATAATCTCGTATAGCGCTGACACACAGCTTCGTGAAATAATGAACGCATCACGGGCTTATAGGACCGTCTATTTGAGCCAACATGTCTGCCATGAAGTACCACAGTTTCCTATCAAAAGTTTAGCTTCACTGCTAAGAAGAAAACATTGTTATAAATTCACATAGGGCACCCTCACACATCTGAAACATGTCTTATCTTGTGTTGTTTTTGTCTTTGGTGCATTTATTGCATTTCCCGTGAGCGTTATGAACGAGTCAATGCTGCCAAACCTGTCATTTGGGGTCCCGGGACTTGAACAAAACATGGTTTTACCAATCAGATACTTCTTCACACAGACCGTCGACTCTACAGGACAAAACTTCACTCTGTCTCCAGGTAAAATTGTTTTAGTTTTTACATATCAATCAATTCATGTTTATTTATATAGCCCTAAATCACAAGTGTCTCAAAGGGCTGCACAAGCCACAACGACATCCTCGGTTCAGATCCCACATCAGGAAAAGGAAAAACTCAACCCAGTGGGATGACAATGAGAAACCTTGGAGAGGACCCCTAGGGCGACCGGTGCAATGGACGTTGAGTGGATCTAGCATAATATTGTGAAAGTCCAGTCCATAGTGGATCTAACATAATAGTGAGAGTCCAGTCCATAGTGGGGCCAGCATTATTCCTCTGTAAATGTTATCATTTTGGCATAAATTGTTAATTTTGCTGACGACTTGTCCAGGCTGTACCCTGCCTTACGCCCAAATGCAGCTGATATAGGCTCCAGTCCCACCGCGACCCTGAGAGGTTCAAGCGGTAAAAAAAATGTATTGATGTTAATTTTGCCGATGACATACTCGCGCTGGCCTATTCTAGTTTCAAAACCTTGTATTATTTCTTACTTTCATGGAACAGGATAAACAACATTTGGTCAATATATTTTATTCAGCCAAAGCGTTATATTTTGTGTAGCACGGTGAAACAGGGGTTAGTGTGTGTGCCTCACAATACGAAGGTCCTGGGTTCGATCCTGCACTCGGAATCTTTCTGTGTGGAGTCGAAGCATTTAAGTCCCATCTTAAAACTCATTTGTATACTCTAGCCTTTAAATAGCCCCCCTGTTAGACCAGTTGATCTGCCGTTTCTTTTCTTTTCTCCTCTGCTCCCCTTTTCCTTGAGGGGGGGGGGGGGGGCACAGGTCCGGTGGCCATGGATGAAGTGCTGGCTGTCCAGAGTCGGGACCCGGGGTGGACCGCTCGCCTGTGCATCGGCCGGGAACATCTCTGCGCTGCTGACCCGTCTCCGCTCGGGATGGTGTCCTGCTGGCCCCACTATGGACTGGACTCTTACTATTATGTTGGATCCACTATGGACTGGACTCTCACAATATTATGTCAGACCCACTCGACATCCATTGCTTTCGGTCTCCCCTAGAGGGGGGGGGTTACCCACATATGCGGTCCTCTCCAAGGTTTCTCATAGTCATTCACATCGACGTCCCACTGGGGTGAGTTTTTCCTTGCCCGTATGTGGGCTTTGTACCGAGGATGTCGTTGTGGCTTGTGCAGCCCTTTGAGACACTTGTGATTTAGGGCTATATAAATAAAGATTGATTGATTGATTGATTGAGTTTGCATGTTCTCCCCGTGACTGCGTGGGTTCCCTCCGGGTACTCCGGTTTCCTACCACCTCCAAAGTCATGCACCTGGGGATAGGTTGATTGGCAACACTAAATGGTCCCTAGTGTGTGAATGTTGTCTGTCTATCTGTGTTGGCCCTGTGATGAGGTGGCGACTTGTCCAGGGTGTGCCCCGCCTTCCGCCCAAATTCAGCTGAGATAGGCTCCAGCATCCCCCGCGACCCCCAACGAGACAAGCGGTAGAAAATGGATGGATGGATGGGTTATGTGTTGGTCATGTAATTATCCTTTAATCATTTGGAATTGAAAACAACCATGAAAAAATTATTAGCTTATTTGAATTTTATTTTGAAACTCTCTCTGACAGGAGACTCTGCCAGACGTTCCCAGCAAACCCTCACAATGTGTTTGGGCCTGCCAGGTCTGTCCGGCATCCTCCCCCACCATCGCAGCCAACTCACCACCAGGTGGTGATCGGTTGAAAGCTCCGCCCCTCTCTTCACCCGAGTGTCCAAAACATGAGGCCGCAAATCCGATGACACAACTACAAAGTCGATCATCATGGATCTATTGTCGAGGCAGCTGATTGGAGCTGTGGCCGCAAGGTAGTTGGTGCCTGTCGTGGCGGTAATCCTAGAACCCGTTGGTGGACACCGGCGGTGAGCGGTGCCGTCAAGCTGAAGAAGGAGTCCTATCGGGTTCTTTTGGCTCATAGGACTCCTGAGGCAGCGGACAGGTACCGACAGGCCAAGCGGTGTGCGGCTTCAGCGGTTGCGGAGGCAAAAACTCGGACATGGGAGGAGTTCGGCGAAGCCATGGAAAACGACTTCCAAACGGCTTCGAAGCGATTCTGGACCACCATCCGCCGCCTCAGGAAGGGGAAGCAGTGCACTATCAACACCGTGTATGGTGAGGATGGTGTTCTGCTGACCTCGACTGCGGATGTTGTGGATCGGTGGAGGGAATACTTCGAAGACCTCCTCAATCCCACCAACACGTCTTCCTATGAGGAAGCAGTGCCTGGGGAATCTGTGGTGGGCTCTTCTATTTCTGGGGATGAGGTTGCTGAGGTAGTTAAAAAGCTCCTCGGTGGCAAGGCCCCGGGGGTGGATGAGATCCGCCCGGAGTTCCTTAAGGCTCTGGATGCTGTGGGGCTGTCTTGGTTGACAAGACTCTGCAGCATCGCGTGGACATCGGGGGCGGTACCTCTGGATTGGCAGACCGGGGTGGTGGTTCCTCTCTTTAAGAAGGGGAACCGGAGGGTGTGTTCTAACTATCGTGGGATCACACTCCTCAGCTTTCCCGGTAAGGTCTATTCAGGTGTACTGGAGAGGAGGCTACGCCGGATAGTCGAACCTCAGATTCAGGAGGAACAGTGTGGTTTTCGTCCTGGTCGTGGAACTGTGGACCAGCTCTATACTCTCGGCAGGGTCCTTGAGGGTGCATGGGAGTTTGCCCAACCAGTCTACATGTGTTTTGTGGACTTGGAGAAGGCATTCGACCGTGTCCCTCGGGAAGTTCTGTGGGGAGTGCTCAGAGAGTATGGGGTATCGGACTGTCTGATTTTGGCGGTCCGCTCTCTGTATGATCAGTGTCAGAGCTTGGTCCGCATTGCCGGCAGTAAGTTGGACACGTTTCCAGTGAGGGTTGGACTCCGCCAAGGCTGCCCTTTGTCACCGATTCTGTTCATAACTTTTATGGACAGAATTTCTAGGCGCAGTCAAGGCGTTGAGGGGATCTGGTTTGGTGGCTGCAGGATTAGGTCTCTGCTTTTTGCAGATGATGTGGTCCTGATGGCTTCATCTGGCCAGGATCTTCAGCTCTCGCTGGATCGGTTCTCAGCCGAGTGTGAAGCGACTGGGATGAGAATCAGGACCTCCAAGTCCGAGTCCATGGTTCTCGCCCGGAAAAGGGTCGAGTGCCATCTCCGGGTTGGGGAGGAGACCCTGCCCCAAGTGGAGGAGTTCAAGTACCTCGGAGTCTTGTTCACAAGTGAGGGAAGAGTGGATGGTGAGATCGACAGGCGGATCGGTGCGGCGTCTTCAGTAATGCGGACGCTGTATCGATCCGTTGTGGTGAAGAGGGAGCTGAGCCGGAAGGCAAAGCTCTCAATTTACCGGTCGATCTACGTTCCTATCCTTACCTATGGTCATGAGCTTTGGGTTATGACCGAAAGGACAAGATCACGGGTACAAGCGGCCGAAATGAGTTTCCTCCGCCGGGTGGCAGGGCTCTCCCTTAGAGATAGGGTGAGAAGCTCTGTCATCCGGGGGGAGCTCAAAGTAAATATATATAATATATATATATAATATATATATATATATATATATATATATTATATATATATATATTATATTATATATATATATATATATATATATACCTTATATATATTATTCTGACACCGCAACCGAAAGTTTTATTTAAAGACAAGACCGTGTACTGGCCTGTAAGAATACAAGCGAGAGTGATGTAGCCTGCATTTTGTTGTATGAAAACAATTATCCATGATTATCTGATCTTTCTGACGCAGGATACAACAACACACTGTCGGACCAAGTCGGTGTACTTTCCGTTCATTCTATTTGTAATTCTTAAATGCAAATCAGAAAACAAATTTCGGGCCATATTGTCCATTTTCATTTCTGAAACAAAAAATGGACAGCTATTTAATGACTGTGGAGGGGGGCGTGGCCTGCTGGCCTACCGCGGAACGGGGTGTGCAAGGACCGGCCTCAAAGACAGCGACAGGTGAGTAGATGGTCCAGGTGGGCCTTTGTTATCTAATCACCTGTCGCCTTTATTAGCAGCAGCCGGAACGAGACACGGGAGTGGGAGTGGGAGCCAGAGAGAGAGAGAGAGACATGGACTGAAGGAAAGACGATTTGCTGGAAAGCAAAAGCCTATCACTATTTATGAGAATACAACTGTCATGTCTGTGTGATCATGTTTTGTTTTAGTCATGTTCGGTTTTGTTTTTGGACCCTTTTTTTCACTTTTGTTTGTTTTGTCACCATAGCAACCCATTAGTTTTCACCTGTCATGTCACGCACCTGTTTCACGTTTTGAGTCTAGCACCTGATCATGTCACTGTTATTTAAGCCTGTCTGTTTCTGCTGATCGTCCTGGTGACATTATCCTTTCATACCATGCTACTTCTGACACCCCTGCTACCTCTGTTTGTCTTCATGCTTCCATAGTTCCATGCCAAGTAAGTTTTTGTTTATTGATCATAGTTTCTGCCTTTGTGCAAGTTTTGTTTCATTATTATAGTTTGTTCTCCGCCATTGTGCGCACCTTTTGTTTGCTTCCTTTTTTGTAGTCTGTTAGGATTTAAAATAAAATATGTACTTACATTCACGCCTTGCCCGCGTCAACTTTCCTTTACATTCCGGGAAAACAAACTCCAAGGTCCACGCATTGACCAAAACAGTGTTGTACCCTGAAATCCGGGCTCTCGTGGCAGTGTGTGGTGGTCCGCAGAACCCACTAGAGGGCAACCTCTACAATGACACTTTTTTAAAACGACAATTGCAATATCTGACTCAAATTCTAGTTATGGGGGAAAAGCCTTCAATTTCTGTTATTCCATTTTCAAGTTTAATTTTTTGCACTTTTCAATCTGTAACAGCGCGGATTGGAGCACATGTCCGGAAAGACACGTTCCTCGGCTACCTTAATCCAATTTAGTGTCGGTAAACTAACAACTCCTATAGAGCAATGGAGTCAACCAGTTATATCCTTTTTAAAGGAAACAAAAGACTAACGCTTAAAGGGGAACATTATCACCAGACCTACAGGTAAAAGCCAGTAAATTAGAATATTTTGAAAAACTTGATTTATTTCAGTAATTGCATTCAAAAGGTGTAACTTGTACATTATATTTATTCATTGCACACAGACTGATGCATTCAAATGTTTATTTCATTTAATTTTGATGATTTGAAGTGGCAACAAATAAAAATCCAAAATTCCGTGTGTCACAAAATTAGAATATTACTTAAGGCTAATACAAAAAAGGGATTTTTAGAAATGTTGGCCAACTGAAAAGTATGAAAATGAAAAATATGAGCATGTACAATACTCAATACTTGGTTGGAGCTCCTTTTGCCTCAATTACTGCGTTAATGCGGCGTGGCATGGAGTCGATGAGTTTCTGGCACTGCTCAGGTGTTATGAGAGCCCAGGTTGCTCTGATAGTGGCCTTCAACTCTTCTGCGTTTTTGGGTCTGGCATTCTGCATCTTCCTTTTCACAATACCCCACAGATTTTCTATGGGGCTAAGGTCAGGGGAGTTGGCGGGCCAATTTAGAACAGAAATACCATGGTCCGTAAACCAGGAACGGGTAGATTTTGCGCTGTGTGCAGGCGTTAAGTCCTGTTGGAACTTGAAATCTCCATTTCCATAGAGCAGGTCAGCAGCAGGAAGCATGAAGTGCTCTAAAACTTGATGGTAGACGGCTGCGTTGACCCTGGATCTCAGGAAACAGAGTGGACCGACACCAGCAGATGACATGGCACCCCAAACCATCACTGATGGTGGAAACTTTACACTAGACTTCAGGCAACGTGGATCCTGTGCCTCTCCTGTCTTCCTCCAGACTCTGGGACCTCGATTTCCAAAGGAAATGCAAAATTTGCATGGTTGGGTGATGGTTTGGGGTGCCATGTCATCTGCTAGTGTCGGTCCACTCTGTTTCCTGAGATCCAGGGTCAACGCAGCCGTCTACCAGCAAGTTTTAGAGCACTTCATGTTTCCTGCTGCTGACCTGCTCTATGGAGATGGTGATTTCAAGTTCCAACAGGACTTGGCGCCTGCACACAGCGCAAAATCTACCCGTGCCTGGTTTACGGACCATGGTATTTCTGTTCTAAATTGGCCCGCCAACTCCCCTGACCTTAGCCCCATAGAAAATCTGTGGGGTATTGTGAAAAGGAAGATGCAGAATGCCAGACCCAAAAACGCAGAAGAGTTGAAGGCCACTATCAGAGCAACCTGGGCTCTCATAACACCTGAGCAGTGCCAGAAACTCATCGACTCCATGCCACGCCGCATTAACGCAGTAATTGAGGCAAAAGGAGCTCCAACCAAGTATTGAGTATTGTACATGCTCATATTTTTCATTTTCATACTTTTCAGTTGGCCAACATTTCTAAAAATCCCTTTTTTGTATTAGCCTTAAGTAATATTCTAATTTTGTGACACACGGAATTTTGGATTTTCATTTGTTGCCACTTCAAATCATCAAAATTAAATGAAATAAACATTTTGAATGCATCAGTCTGTGTGCAATGAATAAATATAATGTACAAGTTACACCTTTTGAATGCAATTACTGAAATAAATCAAGTTTTTCAAAATATTCTAATTTACTGACTTTTACCTGTATATATTACATTCTAGGGAGCGCTTGCGGCTCAACACTGGTTAAGAAACACTGGTATACATTATATGCCATCAACATGCCGGGGACCATCTCTTCTCAAAGAAACATGCCCAGGGCTCCCACTACTTCAGCGTTATAGTGAGTTGATTTTTCATGCTCATCTTTTTGCTGTTTTGATCTGCCACGCTTGGAAAGCTGGTCCGTGAAAATAATGCATACATTAAACCAGTCCCTGGTGGAAAAAAGGTTGGGGAAGCCTGCTCTAGACCATCGCCTGAAACCTGGCGTGCCTCTGGGTCACATGACTGCAACCGAACAAGAAATACT
Organism: Nerophis lumbriciformis; assembly: GCF_033978685.3. Lineage (NCBI taxonomy): Eukaryota > Metazoa > Chordata > Actinopteri > Syngnathiformes > Syngnathidae > Nerophis > Nerophis lumbriciformis. The sequence continues at coordinate 3,243,808 of NC_084576.2, forward strand.
TGTCGCCATTTGGAGGTGTGTCGTTTGCAGGTACTTTTGGCCCCGCCCCCTGTGACTTTCAACTGTGTGTGTTAGGGTCATTCCAGGCTCCAGTGTTGTATTCAAGATGTTTCTGCTAATGCTGCTCCTCTTCATGCTTCTAGTCCTGCTTCTGGTTCTGGTGGCTCACGTCTACTGGACTCCAGTACCTGTTGGCATCAAGGAGTCTTGGAAGCTGAGGCTGCTACAACTTCTCTGCTTTCTTGTCTTCGGCGGGGTAATTTAACAACCTGTACTTTGCTCCTTTTTCACTCAACTACAGCAATAGATTGTCTGCTTTGTCTTCTTCAGAGGGTGATTTTGCAGCTACACTAATTACAGCAACACTAATTACAGCAACATTAATTACAGTATTCATTTATTACAGCAACATTTACTACAGCGACATTAATTACAGGTACACTAATTACAACAACATTAATTACAGTATTCATTTATTACAGCAACATTTACTACAGCGACATTAATTACAGGTACAATATTTACAGCAACATTAATAACAGCATCATGTATTACACACACATTAATTACAGCAACATTAATTACAGCTACACTAATCACAGCAACATTAATTACAGCTATATTAATTACAGCTACATTAAGTACAGCAACATTTATTACAGCAAGATTAATTACAGCAAAATGTATTACAGCAAGATTAATTACAGCTACATTAATTACAGCAACAATAATAGCAGCTACATTTATTACAGCAATGTTAATTACAGAAGTATTAATTACAGCTACATTTATTACAGCAACATTAATTACAGCAACAATAACTACAGCAACATTAATTACAGCAACATTAATTACAGGTACATTTATTACAGCAACATTTATTACAGCAACATTAATTACAGTATTCATTTATTACAGCAACATTTATTACAGCAACATTTATTACAGCGACATTAATTACAGGTACATTAATTACAACAACATTAATTACAGTATTCATTTATTACAGCAACATTTATTACAGCAACATTTATTACAGCGACATTAATTACAGGTACACTAATTACAACAACATTAATTACAGTATTCATTTATTACAGCAACATTTACTACAGCGACATTAATTACAGGTACACTATTTACAGCAACACTAATTACAGCAACATTATTAAAGTATTCATTTATTACAGCAACATTTATGACAGCAACACTAACTACAGCAACATTAATTACAGAATTCATTTATTACAGCAACATTAATTACAGGTACACTAATTACAACAACATTAATTACAGTATTCATTTATTACAGCAACATTTACTACAGCGACATTAATTACAGGTACACTATTTACAGCAACACTAATTACAGCAACATTATTAAAGTATTCATTTATTACAGCAACATTTATGACAGCAACACTAACTACAGCAACATTAATTACAGAATTCATTTATTACAGCAACATTTATTACAGCAACATTAATTACAGGTACACTAATTACAACAACATTAATTACAGTATTCATTTATTACAGCAACATTTACTACAGCGACATTAATTACAGGTACACTATTTACAGCAACACTAATTACAGCAACATTAATTACAGCAACAATAATTACAGCATCATTTATTACACACACATTAATTACAGCAACATTAATTACAGCTACATTAATTACAGCAACATTAATTACAGCTACATTAATTACAGCTACATTAAGTACAGCAACATTAATTACAACAACATTAATTACAGCAACATTAGTTACAGCAACATTAATTACAGCAACATTTATTACAGCAACATTTAGTACAGCGACATTAATTACAGGTACACTAATTACAACAACATTAATTACAGTATTCATTTATAACAGCAACATTTACTACAGCGACATTAATTACAGGTACACTATTTACAGCAACACTAATTACAGCAACATTATTAAAGTATTCATTTATTACAGCAACATTTATGACAGCAACACTAACTACAGCAACATTAATTACAGAATTCATTTATTACAGCAACATTTATTACAGCAACATTAATTACAGGTACACTAATTACAACAACATTAATTACAGTATTCATTTATAACAGCAACATTTACTACAGCGACATTAATTACAGGTACACTATTTACAGCAACACTAATTACAGCAACATTAATTACAGCAACAATAATTACAGCATCATTTATTACAGCATCATTAATTACAGCAACATTAATTACAGCTACACTAATCACAGCAACATTAATTACAGCTACATTAATTACAGCAACATTAATTACAGCTACATTAATTACAGCTTCATTAAGTACAGCAACATTAATTACAACAACATTAATTACAGCAACATTAGTTACAGCAACATTAATTACAGCAACATTTATTACAGCAACATTTAGTACAGCAACATTAATTACAGCTACATTAATTACAGCAAGATTAATTACAGCTACTTTAATTACAGCAACAATAATAGCAGCTACATTTATTACAGCAACGTTAATTACAGCGGCATTAATTACAGCTACATTTATTACAGCAACGTTAATTACAGCAACAATAATTACAGCAACATTAATTACAGCAACATTAATTACAGCTACATTTATTACAGCAACATTTATTACAGCAACATTAAACATAGCAACATTTATTACAGCAACATTAGTTAAAGCAACATTTATTACAGCTACATTTATTACAGCAACGTTAATTACAGCAACAATAATTACAGCAACATTAATTACAGCAACATTAATTACAGCTACATTTATTACAGCAACATTTATTACAGCAACATTAATCATAGCAACGTTTATTACAGCTACATTTATTACAGCTACATTTATTACAGCAACATTAATTATAGCAACATTTATTACAGCAACATTAGTTACAGCAACATTTATTACAGCTACATTTATTACAGCAACATTAATTATAGCAACATTTATTACAGCAACATTAATTACAGCTACAATTATTACAGCAACATTAATTACAGTAACAATAATTACAGCAACTTTAATTACAACAACATTGATTACAGCATCATTAATTACAGCAACATTAATTACAGCAACATTAATTACAGCAACATTTATTACAGCAACATTTATTACAGCAACATTAATTACAGCAACATTTATTACAGCAACTTTAATTACAGCAACATTTATTACAGTAGGATTAATTACAGCTACATTAATTACAGCAACTTTAATTCCAGCAAGATTTATTACAGTAGGATTAATTACAGCTACATTATTTACAGCAACAATAATAGCAGCTAAATTTATTACAGCAATGGTGATTACAGAAACATTAATTACAGCAACAATAATTACAGCAACATTAATTACAGCAACATTTATTACAGCAACATTTATTACAGCTACATTTATTACAGCAACATTAATTACAGCAACAATAATTACAGCAACATTAATTACAACTACATTTATTACAGCAACATTTATTACAGCAACATTAATTACGGCAACATTTATTACAGCTACATTTATTACAGCTACATTAATTACAGCAACATTTATTACAGCTACATTTATTACAGCAACATTAATTACGGCAACATTTATTACAGCTACATTTATTACAGCTACATTTATTACAGCAACATTTATTACAGCAACATTATTTACAGCAACATTAATTACAGTTACATTTATTACAGCAACATTTATTACAGCAACATTTATTATAGCAACATTAATTACGGCAACATTTATTACAGCTACATTTATTACAGCTACATTAATTACAGCAACATTTATTACAGCTACATTTATTACAGCAACATTAATTACGGCAACATTTATTACAACTACATTTATTACAGCAACATTTATTACAGCAACATTAATTACGGCAACATTTATTACAGCTACATTTATTACAGCTACATTAATTACAGCAACATTTATTACAGCTACATTTATTACAGCAACATTAATTACGGCAACATTTATTACAGCTACATTTATTACAGCTACATTTATTACAGCAACATTTATTACAGCAACATTATTTACAGCAACATTAATTACAGTTACATTTATTACAGCAACATTTATTACAGCAACATTTATTATAGCAACATTAATTACGGCAACATTTATTACAGCAACATTGATTACAGCAACATTAATTACAATAACTTTAATTACAGCAACATTGATTACAGCAACATTAATTACAATAACTTTAATTACAGCAACATTGATTACAGCAACATTAATTACAGCAACATTTATTACAGCTACATTTATTACAGCAACATTAATTATAGCAACATTTATTACAGCAACATTAATTACAGCTACAATTATTACAGCAACATTAATTACAGTAACAATAATTACAGCAACTTTAATTACAACAACATTGATTACAGCATCATTAATTACAGCAACATTAATTACAGCAACATTAATTACAGCAACATTTATTACAGCAACATTTATTACAGCAACATTAATTACAGCAACATTTATTACAGCAACTTTAATTACAGCAACATTTATTACAGTAGGATTAATTACAGCTACATTAATTACAGCAACTTTAATTCCAGCAAGATTTATTACAGTAGGATTAATTACAGCTACATTATTTACAGCAACAATAATAGCAGCTAAATTTATTACAGCAATGGTGATTACAGAAACATTAATTACAGCAACAATAATTACAGCAACATTAATTACAGCAACATTTATTACAGCAACATTTATTACAGCTACATTTATTACAGCAACATTATTTACAGCAACATTAATTACAGTTACATTTATTACAGCAACATTTATTACAGCAACATTTATTATAGCAACATTAATTACGGCAACATTTATTACAGCTACATTTATTACAGCTACATTAATTACAGCAACATTTATTACAGCTACATTTATTACAGCAACATTAATTACGGCAACATTTATTACAACTACATTTATTACAGCAACATTTATTACAGCAACATTAATTACGGCAACATTTATTACAGCTACATTTATTACAGCTACATTAATTACAGCAACATTTATTACAGCTACATTTATTACAGCAACATTAATTACGGCAACATTTATTACAGCTACATTTATTACAGCTACATTTATTACAGCAACATTTATTACAGCAACATTATTTACAGCAACATTAATTACAGTTACATTTATTACAGCAACATTTATTACAGCAACATTTATTATAGCAACATTAATTACGGCAACATTTATTACAGCAACATTGATTACAGCAACATTAATTACAATAACTTTAATTACAGCAACATTGATTACAGCAACATTAATTACAATAACTTTAATTACAGCAACATTGATTACAGCAACATTAATTACAGCAACATTTATTACAGCTACATTTATTACAGCAACATTAATTATAGCAACATTTATTACAGCAACATTAATTACAGCTACAATTATTACAGCAACATTAATTACAGTAACAATAATTACAGCAACTTTAATTACAACAACATTGATTACAGCATCATTAATTACAGCAACATTAATTACAGCAACATTAATTACAGCAACATTTATTACAGCAACATTTATTACAGCAACATTAATTACAGCAACATTTATTACAGCAACTTTAATTACAGCAACATTTATTACAGTAGGATTAATTACAGCTACATTAATTACAGCAACTTTAATTCCAGCAAGATTTATTACAGTAGGATTAATTACAGCTACATTATTTACAGCAACAATAATAGCAGCTAAATTTATTACAGCAATGGTGATTACAGAAACATTAATTACAGCAACAATAATTACAGCAACATTAATTACAGCAACATTTATTACAGCAACATTTATTACAGCTACATTTATTACAGCAACATTAATTACAGCAACAATAATTACAGCAACATTAATTACAACTACATTTATTACAGCAACATTTATTACAGCAACATTAATTACGGCAACATTTATTACAGCTACATTTATTACAGCTACATTAATTACAGCAACATTTATTACAGCTACATTTATTACAGCAACATTAATTACGGCAACATTTATTACAGCTACATTTATTACAGCTACATTTATTACAGCAACATTTATTACAGCAACATTATTTACAGCAACATTAATTACAGTTACATTTATTACAGCAACATTTATTACAGCAACATTTATTATAGCAACATTAATTACGGCAACATTTATTACAGCTACATTTATTACAGCTACATTAATTACAGCAACATTTATTACAGCTACATTTATTACAGCAACATTAATTACGGCAACATTTATTACAACTACATTTATTACAGCAACATTTATTACAGCAACATTAATTACGGCAACATTTATTACAGCTACATTTATTACAGCTACATTTATTACAGCAACATTTATTATAGCAACATTAATTACAGCAACATTTATTACAGCTACATTTATTACAGCAACATTAATTATAGCAACATTTATTACAGCTACATTTATTATAGCAACATTAATTACAGCAACATTTATTACAGCTACATTTATTACAGCAACATTAATTATAGCAACATTTATTACAGCTACATTTATTACAGCAACATTTATTATAGCAACATTAATTACAGCAACATTTATTACAGCTACATTTATTACAGCAACATTAATTATAGCAACATTTATTACAGCTACATTTATTACAGCAACATTAATTACAGCAACAATAATTACAGCAACATTAATTACAACTACATTTATTACAGCAACATTTATTACAGCAACATTTATTACAGCAACATTAATTACGGCAACATTAATTATAGCAACATTTATTACAGCTACATTTATTATAGCAACATTAATTACAGCAACAATAATTACAGCAACATTAATTACAGCAACATTAAATACAGCTACATTTATTACAGCAACATTTATTACAGCAACATTAATTACAGCAACAATAAATACAGCAACATTGATTACAGCAACATTAATTACAGCTACATTTATTACAGCTACATTTATTACAGCAACATTTATTATAGCAACATTAATTACAGCAACAATAATTACAGCAACATTAATTACAGCAACATTAAATACAGCTACATTTATTACAGCAACATTTATTACAGCAACATTAATTACAGCAACAATAAATACAGCAACATTAATTACAGCAACATTTATTACAGCTACATTTATTACAGCAACATTAATTACAGCTACATTTATTACAGCAACATTAATTACGGCAACATTAATTATAGCAACATTAATTACAGCTACATTAATTACAGCAACATTAATTACAGCTACATTTATTACAGCAACATTAATTACGGCAACATTAATTATAGCAACATTAATTACAGCTACATTTATTACAGCAACATTAATCACAGCAACATTAATTACAGCAACATTAATTACAGTTACATTTATTACAGAAACATTAATTACAACAACTTTAATTACAGCAACATTGATTACAGCAACATTTATTACAGCAACATTAATTACAATAACTTTAATTACAGCAACATTAAGTACAGTGACTTTTACAACATGTGGAGTGGGACTTTTACAACATGTGAGTGTAGTGTGGAGTGGGACTTTTACAACATGTGAGTGTAGTGTGGAGTGGGACTTTTACAACATGTGAGTGTAGTGTGGAGTGGGACTTTGACAACATGTGAGTGTAGTGTGGAGTGGGACTTTTACAACATGTGAGTGTAGTGTGGAGTGGGACTTTTACAACATGTGAGTGTAGTGTGGAGTGGGACTTTGACAACATGTGAGTGTAGTGTGGAGTGGGACTTTTACAACATGTGAGTGTAGTGTGGAGTGGGACTTTTACAACATGTGAGTGTAGTGTGGAGTGGGACTTTGACAACATGTGAGTGTAGTGTGGAGTGGGACTTTTACAACATGTGAGTGTAGTGTGGACACCGCCTGCAGCTCAATGATTCCAGCACTGTTTATGGACATGACTCTCCTCTATTTACTTTGAACACACAACGTTTCTCATGCAACTCAGTGGGAGTTGAAAAAGAAAAAAATGAATATTGTAAGCGACATATGAAGTAAGAGTTCAGGTGATTTCTGTGCCGCTAATCAGGTTCCACAAGTTATCAGTTGTCAAAGGAGACTTTGAGGTTAATAAAGGGTAAATATTTGTTCTTCTTCTCAGCGTGTTCCTTTATTTTCTACTAAAACTCCTTTTCTTAGAATTGAAGAATGTGATCATGGTCCTTGCAACGCTGGAATGATCTTTTTCAATTGTATCTTGTGATTAATACTTGCACTATTCATTATTTCTCTTCCGAAATGTCAATATTGTGGGTCAATAAAGGTGAGACTTCTCCCACAAAAACCTTTTAATGTAAACAGACTTAGAGACCAGCAGCTCAGTCGGATAACAACTCTGCTACAAACGGGACTTGTTTCCTGCACAGAGGACAAAGATAACGCTTTATGATATGACTTTATGATATCACTTTATGGGCCAGGTGTGTTTAACTCACAAGGCAGTTGACTTGATGGACTGTAGTGTTCAGTATCAACAATAAAAATCAACCATTACCTCAACTACCAGCAAGTGCCTGAATAGCTAACATGCTAATGAGATAATATTGCAATAATCAAGTTGTCACTGAGGGCAGGTGAACTTCAGATCTAGGTGTCGCTGACGGCAGGTGAACTTCAGATCTAGGTGTCGCTGACGGTAGGTGAACATCAGATCTAGGTGTCACTGATAGCAGGTGAACATCAGATCTAGGTGTCTCTGACGGCAGGTGAACATCAGATCTATGTGTCACTGATAGCAGGTGAACATCAGATCTAGGTGTCGCTGACGGCAGGTGAACATCAGATCTAGGTGTTGCTGACGGCAGGTGAACATCAGATATAGGTGTTGCTGACGGCAGGTGAACATCAGATCTATGTGTCACTGATAGCAGGTGAACTTCAGATCTAGGTGTCACTGACGGCAGGTGAATATCAGATCTAGGTGTTGCTGACGGCAGGTGATCATCAGATGTAGGTGTCGCTGACGGCAGGTGAACATCAGATCTTGGTGTCGCTGACGGCAGGTGAACATCAGATCTAGGTGTCGCTGACGGCAGGTGAACATCAGATCTAGGTGTCGCTGACGGCAGGTGAACATCAGATCTAGGTGTCGCTGACGGCAGGTGAACATCAGATCTAGGTGCCTCTGACGGCAGGTGAACATCAGATCTAGGTGTCACTGACGGCAGGTGAACATCAGATATAGGTGTTGCTGACGGCAGGTGAACATCAGATCTAGGTGCCTCTGACGGCAGGTGAACATCAGATCTAGGTGTCTCTGACGGCAGGTGAACATCAGATCTAGGTGTCACTGACGGCAGGTGAACATCAGATCTTGGTGTCGCTGACGGCAGGTGAACATCAGATCTATGTGTCACTGACGGCAGGTGAACATCAGATCTAGGTGTCACTGACGGCAGGTGAACATCAGATCTAGGTGTCACTGATAGCAGGTGAACATCAGATCTAGGTGTCACTGACGGCAGGTGAACATCAGATCTAGGTGTCGCTGACGGCAGGTGAACATCAGATCTAGGTGTCACTGATAGCAGGTGAACATCAGATCTAGGTGTCACTGATAGCAGGTGAACATCAGATCTAGGTGTCACTGACGGCAGGTGAACATCAGATCTAGGTGTCACTGACGGCAGGTGAACATCAGATCTAGGTGTCGCTGACGGCAGGTGAACATCAGATCTAGGTGTCACTGATAGCAGGTGAACATCAGATCTAGGTGTCACTGATAGCAGGTGAACATCAGATCTAGGTGTCGCTGACGGCAGGTGAACATCAGATCTAGGTGTCACTGACAGCAGGTGAACATCAGATCTAGGTGTCGCTGACGGCAGGTGAACATCAGATATAGGTGTCGCTGACGGCAGGTGAACATCAGATCTAGGTGTCGCTGACGGCAGGTGAACATCAGATCTAGGTGTCGCTGACGGCATGTGAACATCAGATCTAGGTGTCGCTGACGGCAGGTGAACATCAGATCTAGGTGTCGCTGACGGCAGGTGAACATCAGATCTAGGTGTCACTGATAGCAGGTGAACATCAGATCTAGGTGTCGCTGACGGCAGGTGAACATCAGATCTAGGTGTCACTGACAGCAGGTGAACATCAGATCTAGGTGTCGCTGACGGCAGGTGAACATCAGATCTAGGTGTCGCTGACAGCAGGTGAACATCAGATCTAGGTGTTGCTGACGGCAGGTGAACATCAGATCTAGGTGTCTCTGACGGCAGGTGAACATCATATCTAGGTGTCGCTGACGGCAGGTGAACATCAGATCTAGGTGTCACTGATAGCAGGTGAACATCAGATCTAGGTGTCACTGATAGCAGGTGAACATCAGATCTAGGTGTCACTGACGGCAGGTGAACATCAGATCTAGGTGTCTCTGATAGCAGGTGAACATCAGATCTAGGTGTCGCTGACGGCAGGTGAACATCAGATCTAGGTGTCTCTGACGGCAGGTGAACATCAGATGTAGGTGTCACTGACGGCAGGTGAACATCAGATCTAGGTGTCTCTGACGGCAGGTGATCATCAGATGTAGGTGTCGCTGACGGCAGGTGAACATCAGATCTAGGTGTCGCTGACGGCAGGTGATCATCAGATCTAGGTGTCGCTGACGGCAGGTGAACATCATATCTAGGTGTCACTGACGGCAGGTGAACATCAGATCTAGGTGTCGCTGACGGCAGGTGAACATCATATCTAGGTGTCACTGAAGGCAGGTGAACATCAGATCTTGGTGTCGCTGACGGCAGGTGAACATCAGATCTAGGTGTCGCTGACGGCAGGTGAACATCAGATCTAGGTGTCACTGACGGCAGGTGAACATCAGATCTAGGTGTCGCTGACGGCAGGTGAACATCAGATCTAGGTGTCACTGACGGCAGGTGAACATCAGATCTATGTGTCTCTGACGGCAGGTGAACATCAGATCTAGGTGTCACTGACGGCAGGTGAACATCAGATCTAGGTGTCACTGACGGCAGGTGAACATCAGATCTAGGTGTCGCTGACGGCAGGTGAACATCAGATCTAGGTTTCACTGACGGCAGGTGAACATCAGATCTATGTGTCTCTGACGGCAGGTGAACATCAGATCTATGTGTCACTGACGGCAGGTGAACATCAGATCTAGGTGTCACTGACGGCAGGTGAACATCAGATCTAGGTGTCACTGATAGCAGGTGAACATCAGATCTAGGTGTCACTGACGGCAGGTGAACATCAGATCTAGGTGTCGCTGACGGCAGGTGAACATCAGATCTAGGTGTCACTGATAGCAGGTGAACATCAGATCTATGTGTCTCTGACGGCAGGTGAACATCAGATCTAGGTGTCACTGACGGCAGGTGAACATCAGATCTAGGTGTCACTGACGGCAGGTGAACATCAGATCTAGGTGTCACTGACGGCAGGTGAACATCAGATCTATGTGTCTCTGACGGCAGGTGAACATCAGATCTATGTGTCACTGACGGCAGGTGAACATCAGATCTAGGTGTCACTGACGGCAGGTGAACATCAGATCTAGGTGTCACTGATAGCAGGTGAACATCAGATCTAGGTGTCACTGACGGCAGGTGAACATCAGATCTAGGTGTCGCTGACGGCAGGTGAACATCAGATCTAGGTGTCACTGATAGCAGGTGAACATCAGATCTAGGTGTCACTGATAGCAGGTGAACATCAGATCTAGGTGTCACTGACGGCAGGTGAACATCAGATCTAGGTGTCACTGACGGCAGGTGAACATCAGATCTTGGTGTCACTGACGGCAGGTGAACATCAGATCTATGTGTCTCTGACGGCAGGTGAACATCAGATCTAGGTGTCACTGACGGCAGGTGAACATCAGATCTAGGTGTCACTGACGGCAGGTGAACATCAGATCTAGGTGTCACTGACGGCAGGTGAACATCAGATCTATGTGTCTCTGACGGCAGGTGAACATCAGATCTATGTGTCACTGACGGCAGGTGAACATCAGATCTAGGTGTCACTGACGGCAGGTGAACATCAGATCTAGGTGTCACTGATAGCAGGTGAACATCAGATCTAGGTGTCACTGACGGCAGGTGAACATCAGATCTAGGTGTCGCTGACGGCAGGTGAACATCAGATCTAGGTGTCACTGATAGCAGGTGAACATCAGATCTAGGTGTCACTGATAGCAGGTGAACATCAGATCTAGGTGTCACTGACGGCAGGTGAACATCAGATCTAGGTGTCACTGACGGCAGGTGAACATCAGATCTTGGTGTCGCTGACGGCAGGTGAACATCAGATCTAGGTGTCGCTGACGGCAGGTGAACATCAGATCTAGGTGTCGCTGAAGGCAGGTGAACAACAGATCTAGGTGTCACTGACGGCAGGTGAACAACAGATCTAGGTGTCACTGAGGGCAGGTGAACATCAGATCTTGGTGTCGCTGACGGCAGGTGAACATCAGATCTATGTGTCACTGACGGCAGGTGAACATCAGATCTAGGTGTCACTGACGGCAGGTGAACATCAGATCTAGGTGTCACTGATAGCAGGTGAACATCAGATCTAGGTGTCACTGACGGCAGGTGAACATCAGATCTAGGTGTCGCTGACGGCAGGTGAACATCAGATCTAGGTGTCACTGATAGCAGGTGAACATCAGATCTAGGTGTCACTGATAGCAGGTGAACATCAGATCTAGGTGTCACTGACGGCAGGTGAACATCAGATCTAGGTGTCACTGACGGCAGGTGAACATCAGATCTAGGTGTCGCTGACGGCAGGTGAACATCAGATCTAGGTGTCACTGATAGCAGGTGAACATCAGATCTAGGTGTCACTGATAGCAGGTGAACATCAGATCTAGGTGTCGCTGACGGCAGGTGAACATCAGATCTAGGTGTCACTGACAGCAGGTGAACATCAGATCTAGGTGTCGCTGACGGCAGGTGAACATCAGATATAGGTGTCGCTGACGGCAGGTGAACATCAGATCTAGGTGTCGCTGACGGCAGGTGAACATCAGATCTAGGTGTCGCTGACGGCATGTGAACATCAGATCTAGGTGTCGCTGACGGCAGGTGAACATCAGATCTAGGTGTCGCTGACGGCAGGTGAACATCAGATCTAGGTGTCACTGATAGCAGGTGAACATCAGATCTAGGTGTCGCTGACGGCAGGTGAACATCAGATCTAGGTGTCACTGACAGCAGGTGAACATCAGATCTAGGTGTCGCTGACGGCAGGTGAACATCAGATCTAGGTGTCGCTGACAGCAGGTGAACATCAGATCTAGGTGTTGCTGACGGCAGGTGAACATCAGATCTAGGTGTCTCTGACGGCAGGTGAACATCATATCTAGGTGTCACTGACGGCAGGTGAACATCATATCTAGGTGTCGCTGACGGCAGGTGAACATCAGATCTAGGTGTCACTGATAGCAGGTGAACATCAGATCTAGGTGTCACTGATAGCAGGTGAACATCAGATCTAGGTGTCACTGACGGCAGGTGAACATCAGATCTAGGTGTCTCTGATAGCAGGTGAACATCAGATCTAGGTGTCGCTGACGGCAGGTGAACATCAGATCTAGGTGTCTCTGACGGCAGGTGATCATCAGATGTAGGTGTCGCTGACGGCAGGTGAACATCAGATCTAGGTGTCTCTGACGGCAGGTGATCATCAGATGTAGGTGTCGCTGACGGCAGGTGAACATCAGATCTAGGTGTCGCTGACGGCAGGTGATCATCAGATCTAGGTGTCGCTGACGGCAGGTGAACATCATATCTAGGTGTCACTGATAGCAGGTGAACATCAGATCTAGGTGTTGCTGACGGCAGGTGAACATCAGATCTAGGTGTCTCTGACGGCAGGTGAACATCATATCTAGGTGTCACTGACGGCAGGTGAACATCATATCTAGGTGTCGCTGACGGCAGGTGAACATCAGATCTAGGTGTCACTGATAGCAGGTGAACATCAGATCTAGGTGTCACTGATAGCAGGTGAACATCAGATCTAGGTGTCACTGACGGCAGGTGAACATCAGATCTAGGTGTCTCTGATAGCAGGTGAACATCAGATCTAGGTGTCGCTGACGGCAGGTGAACATCAGATCTAGGTGTCTCTGACGGCAGGTGATCATCAGATGTAGGTGTCACTGACGGCAGGTGAACATCAGATCTAGGTGTCTCTGACGGCAGGTGATCATCAGATGTAGGTGTCGCTGACGGCAGGTGAACATCAGATCTAGGTGTCGCTGACGGCAGGTGATCATCAGATCTAGGTGTCGCTGACGGCAGGTGAACATCATATCTAGGTGTCACTGATAGCAGGTGAACATCAGATCTAGGTGTCGCTGACGGCAAGTGAACATCAGATCTAGGTGTCACTGACAGCAGGTGAACATCAGATCTAGGTGTCGCTGACGGCAGGTGAACATCAGATCTAGGTGTCGCTGACAGCAGGTGAACATCAGATCTAGGTGTTGCTGACGGCAGGTGAACATCAGATCTAGGTGTCTCTGACGGCAGGTGAACATCATATCTAGGTGTCACTGACGGCAGGTGAACATCATATCTAGGTGTCGCTGACGGCAGGTGAACATCAGATCTAGGTGTCACTGATAGCAGGTGAACATCAGATCTAGGTGTCACTGATAGCAGGTGAACATCAGATCTAGGTGTCACTGACGGCAGGTGAACATCAGATCTAGGTGTCTCTGATAGCAGGTGAACATCAGATCTAGGTGTCGCTGACGGCAGGTGAACATCAGATCTAGGTGTCTCTGACGGCAGGTGAACATCAGATGTAGGTGTCACTGACGGCAGGTGAACATCAGATCTAGGTGTCTCTGACGGCAGGTGATCATCAGATGTAGGTGTCGCTGACGGCAGGTGAACATCAGATCTAGGTGTCGCTGACGGCAGGTGATCATCAGATCTAGGTGTCGCTGACGGCAGGTGAACATCATATCTAGGTGTCACTGAAGGCAGGTGAACATCAGATCTAGGTGTCACTGACGGCAGGTGAACATCAGATCTAGGTGTCGCTGACGGCAGGTGAACATCATATCTAGGTGTCACTGAAGGCAGGTGAACATCAGATCTTGGTGTCGCTGACGGCAGGTGAACATCAGATCTAGGTGTCACTGACGGCAGGTGAACATCAGATCTAGGTGTCGCTGACGGCAGGTGAACATCAGATCTAGGTGTCACTGACGGCAGGTGAACATCAGATCTATGTGTCTCTGACGGCAGGTGAACATCAGATCTATGTGTCACTGACGGCAGGTGAACATCAGATCTAGGTGTCACTGACGGCAGGTGAACATCAGATCTAGGTGTCGCTGACGGCAGGTGAACATCAGATCTAGGTGTCACTGACGGCAGGTGAACATCAGATCTATGTGTCTCTGACGGCAGGTGAACATCAGATCTATGTGTCACTGACGGCAGGTGAACATCAGATCTAGGTGTCACTGACGGCAGGTGAACATCAGATCTAGGTGTCACTGATAGCAGGTGAACATCAGATCTAGGTGTCACTGACGGCAGGTGAACATCAGATCTAGGTGTCGCTGACGGCAGGTGAACATCAGATCTAGGTGTCACTGATAGCAGGTGAACATCAGATCTAGGTGTCACTGATAGCAGGTGAACATCAGATCTAGGTGTCACTGACGGCAGGTGAACATCAGATCTAGGTGTCACTGACGGCAGGTGAACATCAGATCTAGGTGTCGCTGACGGCAGGTGAACATCAGATCTAGGTGTCACTGATAGCAGGTGAACATCAGATCTAGGTGTCACTGATAGCAGGTGAACATCAGATCTAGGTGTCGCTGACGGCAGGTGAACATCAGATCTAGGTGTCACTGACAGCAGGTGAACATCAGATCTAGGTGTCGCTGACGGCAGGTGAACATCAGATATAGGTGTCGCTGACGGCAGGTGAACATCAGATCTAGGTGTCGCTGACGGCAGGTGAACATCAGATCTAGGTGTCGCTGACGGCATGTGAACATCAGATCTAGGTGTCGCTGACGGCAGGTGAACATCAGATCTAGGTGTCGCTGACGGCAGGTGAACATCAGATCTAGGTGTCACTGATAGCAGGTGAACATCAGATCTAGGTGTCGCTGACGGCAGGTGAACATCAGATCTAGGTGTCACTGACAGCAGGTGAACATCAGATCTAGGTGTCGCTGACGGCAGGTGAACATCAGATCTAGGTGTCGCTGACAGCAGGTGAACATCAGATCTAGGTGTTGCTGACGGCAGGTGAACATCAGATCTAGGTGTCTCTGACGGCAGGTGAACATCATATCTAGGTGTCACTGACGGCAGGTGAACATCATATCTAGGTGTCGCTGACGGCAGGTGAACATCAGATCTAGGTGTCACTGATAGCAGGTGAACATCAGATCTAGGTGTCACTGACGGCAGGTGAACATCAGATCTAGGTGTCTCTGATAGCAGGTGAACATCAGATCTAGGTGTCGCTGACGGCAGGTGAACATCAGATCTAGGTGTCTCTGACGGCAGGTGATCATCAGATGTAGGTGTCGCTGACGGCAGGTGAACATCAGATCTAGGTGTCGCTGACGGCAGGTGATCATCAGATCTAGGTGTCGCTGACGGCAGGTGAACATCATATCTAGGTGTCACTGACGGCAGGTGAACATCAGATCTAGGTGTCGCTGACGGCAGGTGAACATCATATCTAGGTGTCACTGAAGGCAGGTGAACATCAGATCTTGGTGTCGCTGACGGCAGGTGAACATCAGATCTAGGTGTCACTGACGGCAGGTGAACATCAGATCTTGGTGTCGCTGACAGCAGGTGAACATCAGATCTAGGTGTCGCTGACGGCAGGTGAACATCAGATCTAGGTGTCTCTGACGGCAGGTGAACATCAGATCTATGTGTCACTGACGGCAGGTGAACATCAGATCTAGGTGTCTCTGACGGCAGGTGAACATCAGATCTATGTGTCACTGACGGCAGGTGAACATCAGATCTAGGTGTCACTGACGGCAGGTGAACATCAGATCTATGTGTCACTGATAGCAGGTGAACATCAGATCTAGGTGTCGCTGACGGCAGGTGAACATCATATCTAGGTGTCACTGAAGGCAGGTGAACATCAGATCTAGGTGTCGCTGACGGCAGGTGAACATCAGATCTAGGTGTCACTGACGGCATGTGAACATCAGATCTAGGTGTCACTGACGGCAGGTGAACATCAGATCTAAGTGTCGCTGACGGCAGGTGAACATCAGATCTAGGTGTCGCTGACGGCAGGTGAACATCAGATCTAGGTGTCGCTGACAGCAGGTGAACATCAGATCTAGGTGTCACTGACGGCAGGTGAACATCAGATCTAAGTGTCGCTGACGGCAGGTGAACAACAGATCTAGGTGTCACTGACGGCAGGTGAACAACAGATCTAGGTGTCACTGAGGGCAGGTGAACATCAGATCTTGGTGTCGCTGACGGCAGGTGAACATCAGATCTATGTGTCACTGACGGCAGGTGAACATCAGATCTAGGTGTCACTGACGGCAGGTGAACATCAGATCTAGGTGTCACTGATAGCAGGTGAACATCAGATCTAGGTGTCACTGACGGCAGGTGAACATCAGATCTAGGTGTCGCTGACGGCAGGTGAACATCAGATCTAGGTGTCACTGACGGCAGGTGAACATCAGATCTAGGTGTCGCTGACAGCAGGTGAACATCAGATCTAGGTGTTGCTGACGGCAGGTGAACATCAGATCTAGGTGTCTCTGACGGCAGGTGAACATCATATCTAGGTGTCACTGACGGCAGGTGAACATCATATCTAGGTGTCGCTGACGGCAGGTGAACATCAGATCTAGGTGTCACTGATAGCAGGTGAACATCAGATCTAGGTGTCACTGATAGCAGGTGAACATCAGATCTAGGTGTCACTGATAGCAGGTGAACATCAGATCTAGGTGTCACTGATAGCAGGTGAACATCAGATCTAGGTGTCACTGACGGCAGGTGAACATCAGATCTAGGTGTCTCTGATAGCAGGTGAACATCAGATCTAGGTGTCGCTGACGGCAGGTGAACATCAGATCTAGGTGTCTCTGACGGCAGGTGAACATCAGATGTAGGTGTCACTGACGGCAGGTGAACATCAGATCTAGGTGTCTCTGACGGCAGGTGATCATCAGATGTAGGTGTCGCTGACGGCAGGTGAACATCAGATCTAGGTGTCGCTGACGGCAGGTGATCATCAGATCTAGGTGTCGCTGACGGCAGGTGAACATCATATCTAGGTGTCACTGACGGCAGGTGAACATCAGATCTAGGTGTCGCTGACGGCAGGTGAACATCATATCTAGGTGTCACTGAAGGCAGGTGAACATCAGATCTTGGTGTCGCTGACGGCAGGTGAACATCAGATCTAGGTGTCGCTGACGGCAGGTGAACATCAGATCTAGGTGTCACTGACGGCAGGTGAACATCAGATCTAGGTGTCGCTGACGGCAGGTGAACATCAGATCTAGGTGTCACTGACGGCAGGTGAACATCAGATCTATGTGTCTCTGACGGCAGGTGAACATCAGATCTAGGTGTCACTGACGGCAGGTGAACATCAGATCTAGGTGTCACTGACGGCAGGTGAACATCAGATCTAGGTGTCGCTGACGGCAGGTGAACATCAGATCTAGGTGTCACTGACGGCAGGTGAACATCAGATCTATGTGTCTCTGACGGCAGGTGAACATCAGATCTAGGTGTCACTGATAGCAGGTGAACATCAGATCTAGGTGTCACTGACGGCAGGTGAACATCAGATCTAGGTGTCGCTGACGGCAGGTGAACATCAGATCTAGGTGTCACTGATAGCAGGTGAACATCAGATCTAGGTGTCACTGATAGCAGGTGAACATCAGATCTAGGTGTCACTGACGGCAGGTGAACATCAGATCTAGGTGTCACTGACGGCAGGTGAACATCAGATCTTGGTGTCGCTGACGGCAGGTGAACATCAGATCTAGGTGTCGCTGACGGCAGGTGAACATCAGATCTAGGTGTCGCTGAAGGCAGGTGAACAACAGATCTAGGTGTCACTGACGGCAGGTGAACAACAGATCTAGGTGTCACTGAGGGCAGGTGAACATCAGATCTTGGTGTCGCTGACGGCAGGTGAACATCAGATCTATGTGTCACTGACGGCAGGTGAACATCAGATCTAGGTGTCACTGACGGCAGGTGAACATCAGATCTAGGTGTCACTGATAGCAGGTGAACATCAGATCTAGGTGTCACTGACGGCAGGTGAACATCAGATCTAGGTGTCGCTGACGGCAGGTGAACATCAGATCTAGGTGTCACTGACGGCAGGTGAACATCAGATCTAGGTGTCACTGACGGCAGGTGAACATCAGATCTAGGTGTCGCTGACGGCAGGTGAACATCAGATCTAGGTGTCACTGATAGCAGGTGAACATCAGATCTAGGTGTCACTGATAGCAGGTGAACATCAGATCTAGGTGTCGCTGACGGCAGGTGAACATCAGATCTAGGTGTCACTGACAGCAGGTGAACATCAGATCTAGGTGTCGCTGACGGCAGGTGAACATCAGATATAGGTGTCGCTGACGGCAGGTGAACATCAGATCTAGGTGTCGCTGACGGCAGGTGAACATCAGATCTAGGTGTCGCTGACGGCATGTGAACATCAGATCTAGGTGTCGCTGACGGCAGGTGAACATCAGATCTAGGTGTCGCTGACGGCAGGTGAACATCAGATCTAGGTGTCACTGATAGCAGGTGAACATCAGATCTAGGTGTCGCTGACGGCAGGTGAACATCAGATCTAGGTGTCACTGACAGCAGGTGAACATCAGATCTAGGTGTCGCTGACGGCAGGTGAACATCAGATCTAGGTGTCGCTGACAGCAGGTGAACATCAGATCTAGGTGTTGCTGACGGCAGGTGAACATCAGATCTAGGTGTCTCTGACGGCAGGTGAACATCATATCTAGGTGTCACTGACGGCAGGTGAACATCATATCTAGGTGTCGCTGACGGCAGGTGAACATCAGATCTAGGTGTCACTGATAGCAGGTGAACATCAGATCTAGGTGTCACTGATAGCAGGTGAACATCAGATCTAGGTGTCACTGACGGCAGGTGAACATCAGATCTAGGTGTCTCTGATAGCAGGTGAACATCAGATCTAGGTGTCGCTGACGGCAGGTGAACATCAGATCTAGGTGTCTCTGACGGCAGGTGAACATCAGATGTAGGTGTCACTGACGGCAGGTGAACATCAGATCTAGGTGTCTCTGACGGCAGGTGATCATCAGATGTAGGTGTCGCTGACGGCAGGTGAACATCAGATCTAGGTGTCGCTGACGGCAGGTGATCATCAGATCTAGGTGTCGCTGACGGCAGGTGAACATCATATCTAGGTGTCACTGATAGCAGGTGAACATCAGATCTAGGTGTCGCTGACGGCAGGTGAACATCAGATCTAGGTGTCACTGACAGCAGGTGAACATCAGATCTAGGTGTCGCTGACGGCAGGTGAACATCAGATCTAGGTGTCGCTGACAGCAGGTGAACATCAGATCTAGGTGTTGCTGACGGCAGGTGAACATCAGATCTAGGTGTCTCTGACGGCAGGTGAACATCATATCTAGGTGTCACTGACGGCAGGTGAACATCATATCTAGGTGTCGCTGACGGCAGGTGAACATCAGATCTAGGTGTCACTGATAGCAGGTGAACATCAGATCTAGGTGTCACTGATAGCAGGTGAACATCAGATCTAGGTGTCACTGACGGCAGGTGAACATCAGATCTAGGTGTCTCTGATAGCAGGTGAACATCAGATCTAGGTGTCGCTGACGGCAGGTGAACATCAGATCTAGGTGTCTCTGACGGCAGGTGAACATCAGATGTAGGTGTCACTGACGGCAGGTGAACATCAGATCTAGGTGTCTCTGACGGCAGGTGATCATCAGATGTAGGTGTCGCTGACGGCAGGTGAACATCAGATCTAGGTGTCGCTGACGGCAGGTGATCATCAGATCTAGGTGTCGCTGACGGCAGGTGAACATCATATCTAGGTGTCACTGAAGGCAGGTGAACATCAGATCTAGGTGTCACTGACGGCAGGTGAACATCAGATCTAGGTGTCGCTGACGGCAGGTGAACATCATATCTAGGTGTCACTGAAGGCAGGTGAACATCAGATCTTGGTGTCGCTGACGGCAGGTGAACATCAGATCTAGGTGTCGCTGACGGCAGGTGAACATCAGATCTAGGTGTCACTGACGGCAGGTGAACATCAGATCTAGGTGTCACTGACGGCAGGTGAACATCAGATCTAGGTGTCTCTGACGGCAGGTGAACATCAGATCTATGTGTCACTGACGGCAGGTGAACATCAGATCTAGGTGTCACTGACGGCAGGTGAACATCAGATCTAGGTGTCGCTGACGGCAGGTGAACATCAGATCTAGGTGTCACTGACGGCAGGTGAACATCAGATCTATGTGTCTCTGACGGCAGGTGAACATCAGATCTAGGTGTCACTGACGGCAGGTGAACATCAGATCTAGGTGTCACTGACGGCAGGTGAACATCAGATCTAGGTGTCACTGATAGCAGGTGAACATCAGATCTAGGTGTCACTGACGGCAGGTGAACATCAGATCTAGGTGTCGCTGACGGCAGGTGAACATCAGATCTAGGTGTCACTGATAGCAGGTGAACATCAGATCTAGGTGTCACTGATAGCAGGTGAACATCAGATCTAGGTGTCACTGACGGCAGGTGAACATCAGATCTAGGTGTCACTGACGGCAGGTGAACATCAGATCTAGGTGTCGCTGACGGCAGGTGAACATCAGATCTAGGTGTCACTGATAGCAGGTGAACATCAGATCTAGGTGTCACTGATAGCAGGTGAACATCAGATCTAGGTGTCGCTGACGGCAGGTGAACATCAGATCTAGGTGTCACTGACAGCAGGTGAACATCAGATCTAGGTGTCGCTGACGGCAGGTGAACATCAGATATAGGTGTCGCTGACGGCAGGTGAACATCAGATCTAGGTGTCGCTGACGGCAGGTGAACATCAGATCTAGGTGTCGCTGACGGCATGTGAACATCAGATCTAGGTGTCGCTGACGGCAGGTGAACATCAGATCTAGGTGTCGCTGACGGCAGGTGAACATCAGATCTAGGTGTCACTGATAGCAGGTGAACATCAGATCTAGGTGTCGCTGACGGCAGGTGAACATCAGATCTAGGTGTCACTGACAGCAGGTGAACATCAGATCTAGGTGTCGCTGACGGCAGGTGAACATCAGATCTAGGTGTCGCTGACAGCAGGTGAACATCAGATCTAGGTGTTGCTGACGGCAGGTGAACATCAGATCTAGGTGTCTCTGACGGCAGGTGAACATCATATCTAGGTGTCACTGACGGCAGGTGAACATCATATCTAGGTGTCGCTGACGGCAGGTGAACATCAGATCTAGGTGTCACTGATAGCAGGTGAACATCAGATCTAGGTGTCTCTGATAGCAGGTGAACATCAGATCTAGGTGTCGCTGACGGCAGGTGAACATCAGATCTAGGTGTCTCTGACGGCAGGTGAACATCAGATCTATGTGTCACTGACGGCAGGTGAACATCAGATCTAGGTGTCTCTGACGGCAGGTGAACATCAGATCTATGTGTCACTGACGGCAGGTGAACATCAGATCTAGGTGTCACTGACGGCAGGTGAACATCAGATCTAGGTGTCACTGATAGCAGGTGAACATCAGATCTAGGTGTCGCTGACGGCAGGTGAACATCATATCTAGGTGTCACTGAAGGCAGGTGAACATCAGATCTAGGTGTCGCTGACGGCAGGTGAACATCAGATCTATGTGTCACTGACGGCAGGTGAACATCAGATCTAGGTGTCACTGACGGCAGGTGAACATCAGATCTATGTGTCACTGATAGCAGGTGAACATCAGATCTAGGTGTCGCTGACGGCAGGTGAACATCATATCTAGGTGTCACTGAAGGCAGGTGAACATCAGATCTAGGTGTCGCTGACGGCAGGTGAACATCAGATCTAGGTGTCACTGACGGCATGTGAACATCAGATCTAGGTGTCACTGACGGCAGGTGAACATCAGATCTAAGTGTCGCTGACGGCAGGTGAACATCAGATCTAGGTGTCGCTGACGGCAGGTGAACATCAGATCTAGGTGTCGCTGACAGCAGGTGAACATCAGATCTAGGTGTCACTGACGGCAGGTGAACATCAGATCTAAGTGTCGCTGACGGCAGGTGAACAACAGATCTAGGTGTCACTGACGGCAGGTGAACAACAGATCTAGGTGTCACTGAGGGCAGGTGAACATCAGATCTTGGTGTCGCTGACGGCAGGTGAACATCAGATCTATGTGTCACTGACGGCAGGTGAACATCAGATCTAGGTGTCACTGACGGCAGGTGAACATCAGATCTAGGTGTCACTGATAGCAGGTGAACATCAGATCTAGGTGTCACTGACGGCAGGTGAACATCAGATCTAGGTGTCGCTGACGGCAGGTGAACATCAGATCTAGGTGTCACTGACGGCAGGTGAACATCAGATCTAGGTGTCGCTGACAGCAGGTGAACATCAGATCTAGGTGTTGCTGACGGCAGGTGAACATCAGATCTAGGTGTCTCTGACGGCAGGTGAACATCATATCTAGGTGTCACTGACGGCAGGTGAACATCATATCTAGGTGTCGCTGACGGCAGGTGAACATCAGATCTAGGTGTCACTGATAGCAGGTGAACATCAGATCTAGGTGTCACTGATAGCAGGTGAACATCAGATCTAGGTGTCACTGATAGCAGGTGAACATCAGATCTAGGTGTCACTGATAGCAGGTGAACATCAGATCTAGGTGTCACTGACGGCAGGTGAACATCAGATCTAGGTGTCTCTGATAGCAGGTGAACATCAGATCTAGGTGTCGCTGACGGCAGGTGAACATCAGATCTAGGTGTCTCTGACGGCAGGTGAACATCAGATGTAGGTGTCACTGACGGCAGGTGAACATCAGATCTAGGTGTCTCTGACGGCAGGTGATCATCAGATGTAGGTGTCGCTGACGGCAGGTGAACATCAGATCTAGGTGTCGCTGACGGCAGGTGATCATCAGATCTAGGTGTCGCTGACGGCAGGTGAACATCATATCTAGGTGTCACTGACGGCAGGTGAACATCAGATCTAGGTGTCGCTGACGGCAGGTGAACATCATATCTAGGTGTCACTGAAGGCAGGTGAACATCAGATCTTGGTGTCGCTGACGGCAGGTGAACATCAGATCTAGGTGTCGCTGACGGCAGGTGAACATCAGATCTAGGTGTCACTGACGGCAGGTGAACATCAGATCTAGGTGTCGCTGACGGCAGGTGAACATCAGATCTAGGTGTCACTGACGGCAGGTGAACATCAGATCTATGTGTCTCTGACGGCAGGTGAACATCAGATCTAGGTGTCACTGACGGCAGGTGAACATCAGATCTAGGTGTCACTGACGGCAGGTGAACATCAGATCTAGGTGTCGCTGACGGCAGGTGAACATCAGATCTAGGTGTCACTGACGGCAGGTGAACATCAGATCTATGTGTCTCTGACGGCAGGTGAACATCAGATCTAGGTGTCACTGATAGCAGGTGAACATCAGATCTAGGTGTCACTGACGGCAGGTGAACATCAGATCTAGGTGTCGCTGACGGCAGGTGAACATCAGATCTAGGTGTCACTGATAGCAGGTGAACATCAGATCTAGGTGTCACTGATAGCAGGTGAACATCAGATCTAGGTGTCACTGACGGCAGGTGAACATCAGATCTAGGTGTCACTGACGGCAGGTGAACATCAGATCTTGGTGTCGCTGACGGCAGGTGAACATCAGATCTAGGTGTCGCTGACGGCAGGTGAACATCAGATCTAGGTGTCGCTGAAGGCAGGTGAACAACAGATCTAGGTGTCACTGACGGCAGGTGAACAACAGATCTAGGTGTCACTGAGGGCAGGTGAACATCAGATCTTGGTGTCGCTGACGGCAGGTGAACATCAGATCTATGTGTCACTGACGGCAGGTGAACATCAGATCTAGGTGTCACTGACGGCAGGTGAACATCAGATCTAGGTGTCACTGATAGCAGGTGAACATCAGATCTAGGTGTCACTGACGGCAGGTGAACATCAGATCTAGGTGTCGCTGACGGCAGGTGAACATCAGATCTAGGTGTCACTGACGGCAGGTGAACATCAGATCTAGGTGTCACTGACGGCAGGTGAACATCAGATCTAGGTGTCGCTGACGGCAGGTGAACATCAGATCTAGGTGTCACTGATAGCAGGTGAACATCAGATCTAGGTGTCACTGATAGCAGGTGAACATCAGATCTAGGTGTCGCTGACGGCAGGTGAACATCAGATCTAGGTGTCACTGACAGCAGGTGAACATCAGATCTAGGTGTCGCTGACGGCAGGTGAACATCAGATATAGGTGTCGCTGACGGCAGGTGAACATCAGATCTAGGTGTCGCTGACGGCAGGTGAACATCAGATCTAGGTGTCGCTGACGGCATGTGAACATCAGATCTAGGTGTCGCTGACGGCAGGTGAACATCAGATCTAGGTGTCGCTGACGGCAGGTGAACATCAGATCTAGGTGTCACTGATAGCAGGTGAACATCAGATCTAGGTGTCGCTGACGGCAGGTGAACATCAGATCTAGGTGTCACTGACAGCAGGTGAACATCAGATCTAGGTGTCGCTGACGGCAGGTGAACATCAGATCTAGGTGTCGCTGACAGCAGGTGAACATCAGATCTAGGTGTTGCTGACGGCAGGTGAACATCAGATCTAGGTGTCTCTGACGGCAGGTGAACATCATATCTAGGTGTCACTGACGGCAGGTGAACATCATATCTAGGTGTCGCTGACGGCAGGTGAACATCAGATCTAGGTGTCACTGATAGCAGGTGAACATCAGATCTAGGTGTCACTGATAGCAGGTGAACATCAGATCTAGGTGTCACTGACGGCAGGTGAACATCAGATCTAGGTGTCTCTGATAGCAGGTGAACATCAGATCTAGGTGTCGCTGACGGCAGGTGAACATCAGATCTAGGTGTCTCTGACGGCAGGTGAACATCAGATGTAGGTGTCACTGACGGCAGGTGAACATCAGATCTAGGTGTCTCTGACGGCAGGTGATCATCAGATGTAGGTGTCGCTGACGGCAGGTGAACATCAGATCTAGGTGTCGCTGACGGCAGGTGATCATCAGATCTAGGTGTCGCTGACGGCAGGTGAACATCATATCTAGGTGTCACTGATAGCAGGTGAACATCAGATCTAGGTGTCGCTGACGGCAGGTGAACATCAGATCTAGGTGTCACTGACAGCAGGTGAACATCAGATCTAGGTGTCGCTGACGGCAGGTGAACATCAGATCTAGGTGTCGCTGACAGCAGGTGAACATCAGATCTAGGTGTTGCTGACGGCAGGTGAACATCAGATCTAGGTGTCTCTGACGGCAGGTGAACATCATATCTAGGTGTCACTGACGGCAGGTGAACATCATATCTAGGTGTCGCTGACGGCAGGTGAACATCAGATCTAGGTGTCACTGATAGCAGGTGAACATCAGATCTAGGTGTCACTGATAGCAGGTGAACATCAGATCTAGGTGTCACTGACGGCAGGTGAACATCAGATCTAGGTGTCTCTGATAGCAGGTGAACATCAGATCTAGGTGTCGCTGACGGCAGGTGAACATCAGATCTAGGTGTCTCTGACGGCAGGTGAACATCAGATGTAGGTGTCACTGACGGCAGGTGAACATCAGATCTAGGTGTCTCTGACGGCAGGTGATCATCAGATGTAGGTGTCGCTGACGGCAGGTGAACATCAGATCTAGGTGTCGCTGACGGCAGGTGATCATCAGATCTAGGTGTCGCTGACGGCAGGTGAACATCATATCTAGGTGTCACTGAAGGCAGGTGAACATCAGATCTAGGTGTCACTGACGGCAGGTGAACATCAGATCTAGGTGTCGCTGACGGCAGGTGAACATCATATCTAGGTGTCACTGAAGGCAGGTGAACATCAGATCTTGGTGTCGCTGACGGCAGGTGAACATCAGATCTAGGTGTCGCTGACGGCAGGTGAACATCAGATCTAGGTGTCACTGACGGCAGGTGAACATCAGATCTAGGTGTCACTGACGGCAGGTGAACATCAGATCTAGGTGTCTCTGACGGCAGGTGAACATCAGATCTATGTGTCACTGACGGCAGGTGAACATCAGATCTAGGTGTCACTGACGGCAGGTGAACATCAGATCTAGGTGTCGCTGACGGCAGGTGAACATCAGATCTAGGTGTCACTGACGGCAGGTGAACATCAGATCTATGTGTCTCTGACGGCAGGTGAACATCAGATCTAGGTGTCACTGACGGCAGGTGAACATCAGATCTAGGTGTCACTGACGGCAGGTGAACATCAGATCTAGGTGTCACTGATAGCAGGTGAACATCAGATCTAGGTGTCACTGACGGCAGGTGAACATCAGATCTAGGTGTCGCTGACGGCAGGTGAACATCAGATCTAGGTGTCACTGATAGCAGGTGAACATCAGATCTAGGTGTCACTGATAGCAGGTGAACATCAGATCTAGGTGTCACTGACGGCAGGTGAACATCAGATCTAGGTGTCACTGACGGCAGGTGAACATCAGATCTAGGTGTCGCTGACGGCAGGTGAACATCAGATCTAGGTGTCACTGATAGCAGGTGAACATCAGATCTAGGTGTCACTGATAGCAGGTGAACATCAGATCTAGGTGTCGCTGACGGCAGGTGAACATCAGATCTAGGTGTCACTGACAGCAGGTGAACATCAGATCTAGGTGTCGCTGACGGCAGGTGAACATCAGATATAGGTGTCGCTGACGGCAGGTGAACATCAGATCTAGGTGTCGCTGACGGCAGGTGAACATCAGATCTAGGTGTCGCTGACGGCATGTGAACATCAGATCTAGGTGTCGCTGACGGCAGGTGAACATCAGATCTAGGTGTCGCTGACGGCAGGTGAACATCAGATCTAGGTGTCACTGACAGCAGGTGAACATCAGATCTAGGTGTCGCTGACGGCAGGTGAACATCAGATCTAGGTGTCGCTGACAGCAGGTGAACATCAGATCTAGGTGTTGCTGACGGCAGGTGAACATCAGATCTAGGTGTCTCTGACGGCAGGTGAACATCATATCTAGGTGTCACTGACGGCAGGTGAACATCATATCTAGGTGTCGCTGACGGCAGGTGAACATCAGATCTAGGTGTCACTGATAGCAGGTGAACATCAGATCTAGGTGTCTCTGATAGCAGGTGAACATCAGATCTAGGTGTCGCTGACGGCAGGTGAACATCAGATCTAGGTGTCTCTGACGGCAGGTGAACATCAGATGTAGGTGTCACTGACGGCAGGTGAACATCAGATCTAGGTGTCTCTGACGGCAGGTGATCATCAGATGTAGGTGTCGCTGACGGCAGGTGAACATCAGATCTAGGTGTCGCTGACGGCAGGTGATCATCAGATCTAGGTGTCGCTGACGGCAGGTGAACATCATATCTAGGTGTCACTGACGGCAGGTGAACATCAGATCTAGGTGTCGCTGACGGCAGGTGAACATCATATCTAGGTGTCACTGAAGGCAGGTGAACATCAGATCTTGGTGTCGCTGACGGCAGGTGAACATCAGATCTAGGTGTCACTGACGGCAGGTGAACATCAGATCTTGGTGTCGCTGACAGCAGGTGAACATCAGATCTAGGTGTCGCTGACGGCAGGTGAACATCAGATCTAGGTGTCTCTGACGGCAGGTGAACATCAGATCTATGTGTCACTGACGGCAGGTGAACATCAGATCTAGGTGTCTCTGACGGCAGGTGAACATCAGATCTATGTGTCACTGACGGCAGGTGAACATCAGATCTAGGTGTCACTGACGGCAGGTGAACATCAGATCTATGTGTCACTGATAGCAGGTGAACATCAGATCTAGGTGTCGCTGACGGCAGGTGAACATCATATCTAGGTGTCACTGAAGGCAGGTGAACATCAGATCTAGGTGTCGCTGACGGCAGGTGAACATCAGATCTAGGTGTCACTGACGGCATGTGAACATCAGATCTAGGTGTCACTGACGGCAGGTGAACATCAGATCTAAGTGTCGCTGACGGCAGGTGAACATCAGATCTAGGTGTCGCTGACGGCAGGTGAACATCAGATCTAGGTGTCGCTGACAGCAGGTGAACATCAGATCTAGGTGTCACTGACGGCAGGTGAACATCAGATCTAAGTGTCGCTGACGGCAGGTGAACAACAGATCTAGGTGTCACTGACGGCAGGTGAACAACAGATCTAGGTGTCACTGAGGGCAGGTGAACATCAGATCTTGGTGTCGCTGACGGCAGGTGAACATCAGATCTATGTGTCACTGACGGCAGGTGAACATCAGATCTAGGTGTCACTGACGGCAGGTGAACATCAGATCTAGGTGTCACTGATAGCAGGTGAACATCAGATCTAGGTGTCACTGACGGCAGGTGAACATCAGATCTAGGTGTCGCTGACGGCAGGTGAACATCAGATCTAGGTGTCACTGATAGCAGGTGAACATCAGATCTAGGTGTCACTGATAGCAGGTGAACATCAGATCTAGGTGTCACTGACGGCAGGTGAACATCAGATCTAGGTGTCACTGACGGCAGGTGAACATCAGATCTAGGTGTCGCTGACGGCAGGTGAACATCAGATCTAGGTGTCACTGATAGCAGGTGAACATCAGATCTAGGTGTCACTGATAGCAGGTGAACATCAGATCTAGGTGTCACTGACGGCAGGTGAACATCAGATCTAGGTGTCACTGACGGCAGGTGAACATCAGATCTAGGTGTCGCTGACGGCAGGTGAACATCAGATCTAGGTGTCACTGATAGCAGGTGAACATCAGATCTAGGTGTCACTGATAGCAGGTGAACATCAGATCTAGGTGTCGCTGACGGCAGGTGAACATCAGATCTAGGTGTCACTGACAGCAGGTGAACATCAGATCTAGGTGTCGCTGACGGCAGGTGAACATCAGATATAGGTGTCGCTGACGGCAGGTGAACATCAGATCTAGGTGTCGCTGACGGCAGGTGAACATCAGATCTAGGTGTCGCTGACGGCATGTGAACATCAGATCTAGGTGTCGCTGACGGCAGGTGAACATCAGATCTAGGTGTCGCTGACGGCAGGTGAACATCAGATCTAGGTGTCACTGATAGCAGGTGAACATCAGATCTAGGTGTCGCTGACGGCAGGTGAACATCAGATCTAGGTGTCACTGACAGCAGGTGAACATCAGATCTAGGTGTCGCTGACGGCAGGTGAACATCAGATCTAGGTGTCGCTGACAGCAGGTGAACATCAGATCTAGGTGTTGCTGACGGCAGGTGAACATCAGATCTAGGTGTCTCTGACGGCAGGTGAACATCATATCTAGGTGTCGCTGACGGCAGGTGAACATCAGATCTAGGTGTCTCTGACGGCAGGTGAACATCATATCTAGGTGTCTCTGACGGCAGGTGAACATCATATCTAGGTGTCGCTGACGGCAGGTGAACATCAGATCTAGGTGTCACTGATAGCAGGTGAACATCAGATCTAGGTGTCACTGACGGCAGGTGAACATCAGATCTAGGTGTCTCTGATAGCAGGTGAACATCAGATCTAGGTGTCGCTGACGGCAGGTGAACATCAGATCTAGGTGTCTCTGACGGCAGGTGAACATCAGATGTAGGTGTCACTGACGGCAGGTGAACATCAGATCTAGGTGTCTCTGACGGCAGGTGATCATCAGATGTAGGTGTCGCTGACGGCAGGTGAACATCAGATCTAGGTGTCGCTGACGGCAGGTGATCATCAGATCTAGGTGTCGCTGACGGCAGGTGAACATCATATCTAGGTGTCACTGACGGCAGGTGAACATCAGATCTAGGTGTCGCTGACGGCAGGTGAACATCATATCTAGGTGTCACTGAAGGCAGGTGAACATCAGATCTTGGTGTCGCTGACGGCAGGTGAACATCAGATCTAGGTGTCGCTGACGGCAGGTGAACATCAGATCTTGGTGTCGCTGACGGCAGGTGAACATCAGATCTAGGTGTCGCTGACGGCAGGTGAACATCAGATCTAGGTGTCGCTGACGGCAGGTGAACATCAGATCTAGGTGTCACTGACGGCAGGTGAACATCAGATCTATGTGTCTCTGACGGCAGGTGAACATCAGATCTATGTGTCACTGACGGCAGGTGAACATCAGATCTAGGTGTCACTGACGGCAGGTGAACATCAGATCTAGGTGTCGCTGACGGCAGGTGAACATCAGATCTAGGTGTCACTGACGGCAGGTGAACATCAGATCTATGTGTCTCTGACGGCAGGTGAACATCAGATCTATGTGTCACTGACGGCAGGTGAACATCAGATCTAGGTGTCACTGACGGCAGGTGAACATCAGATCTAGGTGTCACTGATAGCAGGTGAACATCAGATCTAGGTGTCACTGACGGCAGGTGAACATCAGATCTAGGTGTCGCTGACGGCAGGTGAACATCAGATCTAGGTGTCACTGATAGCAGGTGAACATCAGATCTAGGTGTCACTGATAGCAGGTGAACATCAGATCTAGGTGTCACTGACGGCAGGTGAACATCAGATCTAGGTGTCACTGACGGCAGGTGAACATCAGATCTTGGTGTCGCTGACGGCAGGTGAACATCAGATCTAGGTGTCGCTGACGGCAGGTGAACATCAGATCTAGGTGTCGCTGAAGGCAGGTGAACAAAAGATCTAGGTGTCACTGACGGCAGGTGAACAACAGATCTAGGTGTCACTGAGGGCAGGTGAACATCAGATCTTGGTGTCGCTGACGGCAGGTGAACATCAGATCTATGTGTCACTGACGGCATGTGAACATCAGATCTAGGTGTCACTGACGGCAGGTGAACATCAGATCTAAGTGTCGCTGACGGCAGGTGAACATCAGATCTAGGTGTCGCTGACGGCAGGTGAACATCAGATCTAGGTGTCGCTGACAGCAGGTGAACATCAGATCTAGGTGTCACTGACGGCAGGTGAACATCAGATCTAAGTGTCGCTGACGGCAGGTGAACAACAGATCTAGGTGTCACTGACGGCAGGTGAACAACAGATCTAGGTGTCACTGAGGGCAGGTGAACATCAGATCTTGGTGTCGCTGACGGCAGGTGAACATCAGATCTATGTGTCACTGACGGCAGGTGAACATCAGATCTAGGTGTCACTGACGGCAGGTGAACATCAGATCTAGGTGTCACTGATAGCAGGTGAACATCAGATCTAGGTGTCACTGACGGCAGGTGAACATCAGATCTAGGTGTCGCTGACGGCAGGTGAACATCAGATCTAGGTGTCACTGATAGCAGGTGAACATCAGATCTAGGTGTCACTGATAGCAGGTGAACATCAGATCTAGGTGTCACTGACGGCAGGTGAACATCAGATCTAGGTGTCACTGACGGCAGGTGAACATCAGATCTAGGTGTCGCTGACGGCAGGTGAACATCAGATCTAGGTGTCACTGATAGCAGGTGAACATCAGATCTAGGTGTCACTGATAGCAGGTGAACATCAGATCTAGGTGTCACTGACGGCAGGTGAACATCAGATCTAGGTGTCACTGACGGCAGGTGAACATCAGATCTAGGTGTCGCTGACGGCAGGTGAACATCAGATCTAGGTGTCACTGATAGCAGGTGAACATCAGATCTAGGTGTCACTGATAGCAGGTGAACATCAGATCTAGGTGTCGCTGACGGCAGGTGAACATCAGATCTAGGTGTCACTGACAGCAGGTGAACATCAGATCTAGGTGTCGCTGACGGCAGGTGAACATCAGATATAGGTGTCGCTGACGGCAGGTGAACATCAGATCTAGGTGTCGCTGACGGCAGGTGAACATCAGATCTAGGTGTCGCTGACGGCATGTGAACATCAGATCTAGGTGTCGCTGACGGCAGGTGAACATCAGATCTAGGTGTCGCTGACGGCAGGTGAACATCAGATCTAGGTGTCACTGATAGCAGGTGAACATCAGATCTAGGTGTCGCTGACGGCAGGTGAACATCAGATCTAGGTGTCACTGACAGCAGGTGAACATCAGATCTAGGTGTCGCTGACGGCAGGTGAACATCAGATCTAGGTGTCGCTGACAGCAGGTGAACATCAGATCTAGGTGTTGCTGACGGCAGGTGAACATCAGATCTAGGTGTCTCTGACGGCAGGTGAACATCATATCTAGGTGTCGCTGACGGCAGGTGAACATCAGATCTAGGTGTCGCTGACGGCATGTGAACATCAGATCTAGGTGTCGCTGACGGCAGGTGAACATCAGATCTAGGTGTCGCTGACGGCAGGTGAACATCAGATCTAGGTGTCACTGATAGCAGGTGAACATCAGATCTAGGTGTCGCTGACGGCAGGTGAACATCAGATCTAGGTGTCTCTGACGGCAGGTGAACATCAGATGTAGGTGTCACTGACGGCAGGTGAACATCAGATCTAGGTGTCTCTGACGGCAGGTGATCATCAGATGTAGGTGTCGCTGACGGCAGGTGAACATCAGATCTAGGTGTCGCTGACGGCAGGTGATCATCAGATCTAGGTGTCGCTGACGGCAGGTGAACATCATATCTAGGTGTCACTGACGGCAGGTGAACATCAGATCTAGGTGTCGCTGACGGCAGGTGAACATCATATCTAGGTGTCACTGAAGGCAGGTGAACATCAGATCTTGGTGTCGCTGACGGCAGGTGAACATCAGATCTAGGTGTCGCTGACGGCAGGTGAACATCAGATCTAGGTGTCACTGACGGCAGGTGAACATCAGATCTAGGTGTCGCTGACGGCAGGTGAACATCAGATCTAGGTGTCACTGACGGCAGGTGAACATCAGATCTATGTGTCTCTGACGGCAGGTGAACATCAGATCTATGTGTCACTGACGGCAGGTGAACATCAGATCTAGGTGTCACTGACGGCAGGTGAACATCAGATCTAGGTGTCGCTGACGGCAGGTGAACATCAGATCTAGGTGTCACTGACGGCAGGTGAACATCAGATCTATGTGTCTCTGACGGCAGGTGAACATCAGATCTATGTGTCACTGACGGCAGGTGAACATCAGATCTAGGTGTCACTGACGGCAGGTGAACATCAGATCTAGGTGTCACTGATAGCAGGTGAACATCAGATCTAGGTGTCACTGACGGCAGGTGAACATCAGATCTAGGTGTCGCTGACGGCAGGTGAACATCAGATCTAGGTGTCACTGATAGCAGGTGAACATCAGATCTAGGTGTCACTGATAGCAGGTGAACATCAGATCTAGGTGTCACTGACGGCAGGTGAACATCAGATCTAGGTGTCACTGACGGCAGGTGAACATCAGATCTTGGTGTCGCTGACGGCAGGTGAACATCAGATCTAGGTGTCGCTGACGGCAGGTGAACATCAGATCTAGGTGTCGCTGAAGGCAGGTGAACAACAGATCTAGGTGTCACTGACGGCAGGTGAACAACAGATCTAGGTGTCACTGAGGGCAGGTGAACATCAGATCTTGGTGTCGCTGACGGCAGGTGAACATCAGATCTATGTGTCACTGACGGCAGGTGAACATCAGATCTAGGTGTCACTGACGGCAGGTGAACATCAGATCTAGGTGTCACTGATAGCAGGTGAACATCAGATCTAGGTGTCACTGACGGCAGGTGAACATCAGATCTAGGTGTCGCTGACGGCAGGTGAACATCAGATCTAGGTGTCACTGATAGCAGGTGAACATCAGATCTAGGTGTCACTGATAGCAGGTGAACATCAGATCTAGGTGTCACTGACGGCAGGTGAACATCAGATCTAGGTGTCACTGACGGCAGGTGAACATCAGATCTAGGTGTCGCTGACGGCAGGTGAACATCAGATCTAGGTGTCACTGATAGCAGGTGAACATCAGATCTAGGTGTCACTGATAGCAGGTGAACATCAGATCTAGGTGTCGCTGACGGCAGGTGAACATCAGATCTAGGTGTCACTGACAGCAGGTGAACATCAGATCTAGGTGTCGCTGACGGCAGGTGAACATCAGATCTAGGTGTCGCTGACGGCAGGTGAACATCAGATCTAGGTGTCGCTGACGGCATGTGAACATCAGATCTAGGTGTCGCTGACGGCAGGTGAACATCAGATCTAGGTGTCGCTGACGGCAGGTGAACATCAGATCTAGGTGTCACTGATAGCAGGTGAACATCAGATCTAGGTGTCGCTGACGGCAGGTGAACATCAGATCTAGGTGTCACTGACAGCAGGTGAACATCAGATCTAGGTGTCGCTGACGGCAGGTGAACATCAGATCTAGGTATCGCTGACAGCAGGTGAACATCAGATCTAGGTGTTGCTGACGGCAGGTGAACATCAGATCTAGGTGTCTCTGACGGCAGGTGAACATCATATCTAGGTGTCACTGACGGCAGGTGAACATCATATCTAGGTGTCGCTGACGGCAGGTGAACATCAGATCTAGGTGTCACTGATAGCAGGTGAACATCAGATCTAGGTGTCACTGATAGCAGGTGAACATCAGATCTCGGTGTCACTGACGGCAGGTGAACATCAGATCTAGGTGTCTCTGATAGCAGGTGAACATCAGATCTAGGTGTCGCTGACGGCAGGTGAACATCAGATCTAGGTGTCTCTGACGGCAGGTGAACATCAGATGTAGGTGTCACTGACGGCAGGTGAACATCAGATCTAGGTGTCTCTGACGGCAGGTGATCATCAGATGTAGGTGTCGCTGACGGCAGGTGAACATCAGATCTAGGTGTCGCTGACGGCAGGTGATCATCAGATCTAGGTGTCGCTGACGGCAGGTGAACATCATATCTAGGTGTCACTGATAGCAGGTGAACATCAGATCTAGGTGTCGCTGACGGCAGGTGAACATCAGATCTAGGTGTCACTGACAGCAGGTGAACATCAGATCTAGGTGTCGCTGACGGCAGGTGAACATCAGATCTAGGTGTCGCTGACAGCAGGTGAACATCAGATCTAGGTGTTGCTGACGGCAGGTGAACATCAGATCTAGGTGTCTCTGACGGCAGGTGAACATCATATCTAGGTGTCACTGACGGCAGGTGAACATCATATCTAGGTGTCGCTGACGGCAGGTGAACATCAGATCTAGGTGTCACTGATAGCAGGTGAACATCAGATCTAGGTGTCACTGATAGCAGGTGAACATCAGATCTAGGTGTCACTGACGGCAGGTGAACATCAGATCTAGGTGTCTCTGATAGCAGGTGAACATCAGATCTAGGTGTCGCTGACGGCAGGTGAACATCAGATCTAGGTGTCTCTGACGGCAGGTGAACATCAGATGTAGGTGTCACTGACGGCAGGTGAACATCAGATCTAGGTGTCTCTGACGGCAGGTGATCATCAGATGTAGGTGTCGCTGACGGCAGGTGAACATCAGATCTAGGTGTCGCTGACGGCAGGTGATCATCAGATCTAGGTGTCGCTGACGGCAGGTGAACATCATATCTAGGTGTCACTGAAGGCAGGTGAACATCAGATCTAGGTGTCACTGACGGCAGGTGAACATCAGATCTAGGTGTCGCTGACGGCAGGTGAACATCATATCTAGGTGTCACTGAAGGCAGGTGAACATCAGATCTTGGTGTCGCTGACGGCAGGTGAACATCAGATCTAGGTGTCGCTGACGGCAGGTGAACATCAGATCTAGGTGTCACTGACGGCAGGTGAACATCAGATCTAGGTGTCGCTGACGGCAGGTGAACATCAGATCTAGGTGTCACTGACGGCAGGTGAACATCAGATCTATGTGTCTCTGACGGCAGGTGAACATCAGATCTATGTGTCACTGACGGCAGGTGAACATCAGATCTAGGTGTCACTGACGGCAGGTGAACATCAGATCTAGGTGTCGCTGACGGCAGGTGAACATCAGATCTAGGTGTCACTGACGGCAGGTGAACATCAGATCTATGTGTCTCTGACGGCAGGTGAACATCAGATCTATGTGTCACTGACGGCAGGTGAACATCAGATCTAGGTGTCACTGACGGCAGGTGAACATCAGATCTAGGTGTCACTGATAGCAGGTGAACATCAGATCTAGGTGTCACTGACGGCAGGTGAACATCAGATCTAGGTGTCGCTGACGGCAGGTGAACATCAGATCTAGGTGTCACTGATAGCAGGTGAACATCAGATCTAGGTGTCACTGATAGCAGGTGAACATCAGATCTAGGTGTCACTGACGGCAGGTGAACATCAGATCTAGGTGTCACTGACGGCAGGTGAACATCAGATCTAGGTGTCGCTGACGGCAGGTGAACATCAGATCTAGGTGTCACTGATAGCAGGTGAACATCAGATCTAGGTGTCACTGATAGCAGGTGAACATCAGATCTAGGTGTCGCTGACGGCAGGTGAACATCAGATCTAGGTGTCACTGACAGCAGGTGAACATCAGATCTAGGTGTCGCTGACGGCAGGTGAACATCAGATATAGGTGTCGCTGACGGCAGGTGAACATCAGATCTAGGTGTCGCTGACGGCAGGTGAACATCAGATCTAGGTGTCGCTGACGGCATGTGAACATCAGATCTAGGTGTCGCTGACGGCAGGTGAACATCAGATCTAGGTGTCGCTGACGGCAGGTGAACATCAGATCTAGGTGTCACTGATAGCAGGTGAACATCAGATCTAGGTGTCGCTGACGGCAGGTGAACATCAGATCTAGGTGTCACTGACAGCAGGTGAACATCAGATCTAGGTGTCGCTGACGGCAGGTGAACATCAGATCTAGGTGTCGCTGACAGCAGGTGAACATCAGATCTAGGTGTTGCTGACGGCAGGTGAACATCAGATCTAGGTGTCTCTGACGGCAGGTGAACATCATATCTAGGTGTCACTGACGGCAGGTGAACATCATATCTAGGTGTCGCTGACGGCAGGTGAACATCAGATCTAGGTGTCACTGATAGCAGGTGAACATCAGATCTAGGTGTCACTGACGGCAGGTGAACATCAGATCTAGGTGTCTCTGATAGCAGGTGAACATCAGATCTAGGTGTCGCTGACGGCAGGTGAACATCAGATCTAGGTGTCTCTGACGGCAGGTGAACATCAGATGTAGGTGTCACTGACGGCAGGTGAACATCAGATCTAGGTGTCACTGACGGCAGGTGAACATCAGATCTAGGTGTCTCTGACGGCAGGTGATCATCAGATGTAGGTGTCGCTGACGGCAGGTGAACATCAGATCTAGGTGTCGCTGACGGCAGGTGATCATCAGATCTAGGTGTCGCTGACGGCAGGTGAACATCATATCTAGGTGTCACTGACGGCAGGTGAACATCAGATCTAGGTGTCGCTGACGGCAGGTGAACATCATATCTAGGTGTCACTGAAGGCAGGTGAACATCAGATCTTGGTGTCGCTGACGGCAGGTGAACATCAGATCTAGGTGTCACTGACGGCAGGTGAACATCAGATCTTGGTGTCGCTGACAGCAGGTGAACATCAGATCTAGGTGTCGCTGACGGCAGGTGAACATCAGATCTAGGTGTCTCTGACGGCAGGTGAACATCAGATCTATGTGTCACTGACGGCAGGTGAACATCAGATCTAGGTGTCACTGATAGCAGGTGAACATCAGATCTAGGTGTCACTGACGGCAGGTGAACATCAGATCTAGGTGTCACTGACGGCAGGTGAACATCAGATCTAGGTGTCGCTGACGGCAGGTGAACATCAGATCTAGGTGTCGCTGACGGCAGGTGATCATCAGATCTAGGTGTCGCTGACGGCAGGTGAACATCATATCTAGGTGTCACTGACGGCAGGTGAACATCAGATCTAGGTGTCGCTGACGGCAGGTGAACATCATATCTAGGTGTCACTGAAGGCAGGTGAACATCAGATCTTGGTGTCGCTGACGGCAGGTGAACATCAGATCTAGGTGTCACTGACGGCAGGTGAACATCAGATCTTGGTGTCGCTGACAGCAGGTGAACATCAGATCTAGGTGTCGCTGACGGCAGGTGAACATCAGATCTAGGTGTCTCTGACGGCAGGTGAACATCAGATCTATGTGTCACTGACGGCAGGTGAACATCAGATCTAGGTGTCTCTGATAGCAGGTGAACATCAGATCTAGGTGTCACTGACGGCAGGTGAACATCAGATCTAGGTGTCTCTGATAGCAGGTGAACATCAGATCTAGGTGTCACTGACGGCAGGTGAACATCAGATCTAGGTGTCACTGACGGCAGGTGAACATCAGATCTAGGTGTCGCTGACGGCAGGTGAACATCAGATCTAGGTGTCGCTGACGGCAGGTGAACAACAGATCTTGGTGTCGCTGACGGCAGGTGAACATCAGATCTAGGTGTCGCTGACGGCAGGTGAACATCAGATCTAGGTGTCACTGACGGCAGGTGAACATCAGATCTAGGAGTCACTGACAGCAGGTGAACATCAGATCTAGGAGTCACTGACGGCAGGTGATCATCAGATCTAGGTGTCAATGACGACAGATGAACATCAGATCTAGGTGTCACTGAGGGC
This sequence comes from Nerophis lumbriciformis, assembly GCF_033978685.3. Classification (NCBI taxonomy): domain Eukaryota; kingdom Metazoa; phylum Chordata; class Actinopteri; order Syngnathiformes; family Syngnathidae; genus Nerophis; species Nerophis lumbriciformis. The sequence goes on from NC_084576.2 coordinate 3,283,736, forward strand.
AGGTGAACATCAGATCTAGGTGTCACTGAGGGCAGGTGAACTTCAGATCTAGGTGTCGCTGACGGCAGGTGAACATCAGATCTAGGTGTCGCTGACGGCAGGTGAACATCAGATCTAGGTGTCACTGATAGCAGGTGAACATCAGATCTAGGTGTCGCTGACGGCAGGTGAACATCAGATCTAGGTGTCACTGACAGCAGGTGAACATCAGATCTAGGTGTCGCTGACGGCAGGTGAACATCAGATCTAGGTGTCGCTGACAGCAGGTGAACATCAGATCTAGGTGTTGCTGACGGCAGGTGAACATCAGATCTAGGTGTCTCTGACGGCAGGTGAACATCATATCTAGGTGTCGCTGACGGCAGGTGAACATCAGATCTAGGTGTCTCTGACGGCAGGTGAACATCATATCTAGGTGTCTCTGACGGCAGGTGAACATCATATCTAGGTGTCGCTGACGGCAGGTGAACATCAGATCTAGGTGTCACTGATAGCAGGTGAACATCAGATCTAGGTGTCACTGACGGCAGGTGAACATCAGATCTAGGTGTCTCTGATAGCAGGTGAACATCAGATCTAGGTGTCGCTGACGGCAGGTGAACATCAGATCTAGGTGTCTCTGACGGCAGGTGAACATCAGATGTAGGTGTCACTGACGGCAGGTGAACATCAGATCTAGGTGTCTCTGACGGCAGGTGATCATCAGATGTAGGTGTCGCTGACGGCAGGTGAACATCAGATCTAGGTGTCGCTGACGGCAGGTGATCATCAGATCTAGGTGTCGCTGACGGCAGGTGAACATCATATCTAGGTGTCACTGACGGCAGGTGAACATCAGATCTAGGTGTCGCTGACGGCAGGTGAACATCATATCTAGGTGTCACTGAAGGCAGGTGAACATCAGATCTTGGTGTCGCTGACGGCAGGTGAACATCAGATCTAGGTGTCGCTGACGGCAGGTGAACATCAGATCTAGGTGTCGCTGACGGCAGGTGAACATCAGATCTAGGTGTCGCTGACGGCAGGTGAACATCAGATCTAGGTGTCACTGACGGCAGGTGAACATCAGATCTATGTGTCTCTGACGGCAGGTGAACATCAGATCTATGTGTCACTGACGGCAGGTGAACATCAGATCTAGGTGTCACTGACGGCAGGTGAACATCAGATCTAGGTGTCGCTGACGGCAGGTGAACATCAGATCTAGGTGTCACTGACGGCAGGTGAACATCAGATCTATGTGTCTCTGACGGCAGGTGAACATCAGATCTATGTGTCACTGACGGCAGGTGAACATCAGATCTAGGTGTCACTGACGGCAGGTGAACATCAGATCTAGGTGTCACTGATAGCAGGTGAACATCAGATCTAGGTGTCACTGACGGCAGGTGAACATCAGATCTAGGTGTCGCTGACGGCAGGTGAACATCAGATCTAGGTGTCACTGATAGCAGGTGAACATCAGATCTAGGTGTCACTGATAGCAGGTGAACATCAGATCTAGGTGTCACTGACGGCAGGTGAACATCAGATCTAGGTGTCACTGACGGCAGGTGAACATCAGATCTTGGTGTCGCTGACGGCAGGTGAACATCAGATCTAGGTGTCGCTGACGGCAGGTGAACATCAGATCTAGGTGTCGCTGAAGGCAGGTGAACAAAAGATCTAGGTGTCACTGACGGCAGGTGAACAACAGATCTAGGTGTCACTGAGGGCAGGTGAACATCAGATCTTGGTGTCGCTGACGGCAGGTGAACATCAGATCTATGTGTCACTGACGGCAGGTGAACATCAGATCTAGGTGTCACTGACGGCAGGTGAACATCAGATCTAGGTGTCACTGATAGCAGGTGAACATCAGATCTAGGTGTCACTGACGGCAGGTGAACATCAGATCTAGGTGTCGCTGACGGCAGGTGAACATCAGATCTAGGTGTCACTGATAGCAGGTGAACATCAGATCTAGGTGTCACTGATAGCAGGTGAACATCAGATCTAGGTGTCACTGACGGCAGGTGAACATCAGATCTAGGTGTCACTGACGGCAGGTGAACATCAGATCTAGGTGTCGCTGACGGCAGGTGAACATCAGATCTAGGTGTCACTGATAGCAGGTGAACATCAGATCTAGGTGTCACTGATAGCAGGTGAACATCAGATCTAGGTGTCGCTGACGGCAGGTGAACATCAGATCTAGGTGTCACTGACAGCAGGTGAACATCAGATCTAGGTGTCGCTGACGGCAGGTGAACATCAGATCTAGGTGTCGCTGACGGCAGGTGAACATCAGATCTAGGTGTCACTGACAGCAGGTGAACATCAGATCTAGGTGTCGCTGACGGCAGGTGAACATCAGATATAGGTGTCGCTGACGGCAGGTGAACATCAGATCTAGGTGTCGCTGACGGCAGGTGAACATCAGATCTAGGTGTCGCTGACGGCATGTGAACATCAGATCTAGGTGTCGCTGACGGCAGGTGAACATCAGATCTAGGTGTCGCTGACGGCAGGTGAACATCAGATCTAGGTGTCACTGATAGCAGGTGAACATCAGATCTAGGTGTCGCTGACGGCAGGTGAACATCAGATCTAGGTGTCACTGACAGCAGGTGAACATCAGATCTAGGTGTCGCTGACGGCAGGTGAACATCAGATCTAGGTGTCGCTGACAGCAGGTGAACATCAGATCTAGGTGTTGCTGACGGCAGGTGAACATCAGATCTAGGTGTCTCTGACGGCAGGTGAACATCATATCTAGGTGTCACTGACGGCAGGTGAACATCATATCTAGGTGTCGCTGACGGCAGGTGAACATCAGATCTAGGTGTCACTGATAGCAGGTGAACATCAGATCTAGGTGTCACTGACGGCAGGTGAACATCAGATCTAGGTGTCTCTGATAGCAGGTGAACATCAGATCTAGGTGTCGCTGACGGCAGGTGAACATCAGATCTAGGTGTCTCTGACGGCAGGTGAACATCAGATGTAGGTGTCACTGACGGCAGGTGAACATCAGATCTAGGTGTCTCTGACGGCAGGTGATCATCAGATGTAGGTGTCGCTGACGGCAGGTGAACATCAGATCTAGGTGTCGCTGACGGCAGGTGATCATCAGATCTAGGTGTCGCTGACGGCAGGTGAACATCATATCTAGGTGTCACTGACGGCAGGTGAACATCAGATCTAGGTGTCGCTGACGGCAGGTGAACATCATATCTAGGTGTCACTGAAGGCAGGTGAACATCAGATCTTGGTGTCGCTGACGGCAGGTGAACATCAGATCTAGGTGTCACTGACGGCAGGTGAACATCAGATCTTGGTGTCGCTGACAGCAGGTGAACATCAGATCTAGGTGTCGCTGACGGCAGGTGAACATCAGATCTAGGTGTCTCTGACGGCAGGTGAACATCAGATCTATGTGTCACTGACGGCAGGTGAACATCAGATCTAGGTGTCTCTGACGGCAGGTGAACATCAGATCTATGTGTCACTGACGGCAGGTGAACATCAGATCTAGGTGTCACTGACGGCAGGTGAACATCAGATCTATGTGTCACTGATAGCAGGTGAACATCAGATCTAGGTGTCGCTGACGGCAGGTGAACATCATATCTAGGTGTCACTGAAGGCAGGTGAACATCAGATCTAGGTGTCGCTGACGGCAGGTGAACATCAGATCTAGGTGTCACTGACGGCATGTGAACATCAGATCTAGGTGTCACTGACGGCAGGTGAACATCAGATCTAAGTGTCGCTGACGGCAGGTGAACATCAGATCTAGGTGTCGCTGACGGCAGGTGAACATCAGATCTAGGTGTCGCTGACAGCAGGTGAACATCAGATCTAGGTGTCACTGACGGCAGGTGAACATCAGATCTAAGTGTCGCTGACGGCAGGTGAACAACAGATCTAGGTGTCACTGACGGCAGGTGAACAACAGATCTAGGTGTCACTGAGGGCAGGTGAACATCAGATCTTGGTGTCGCTGACGGCAGGTGAACATCAGATCTATGTGTCACTGACGGCAGGTGAACATCAGATCTAGGTGTCACTGACGGCAGGTGAACATCAGATCTAGGTGTCACTGATAGCAGGTGAACATCAGATCTAGGTGTCACTGACGGCAGGTGAACATCAGATCTAGGTGTCGCTGACGGCAGGTGAACATCAGATCTAGGTGTCACTGATAGCAGGTGAACATCAGATCTAGGTGTCACTGATAGCAGGTGAACATCAGATCTAGGTGTCACTGACGGCAGGTGAACATCAGATCTAGGTGTCACTGACGGCAGGTGAACATCAGATCTAGGTGTCGCTGACGGCAGGTGAACATCAGATCTAGGTGTCACTGATAGCAGGTGAACATCAGATCTAGGTGTCACTGATAGCAGGTGAACATCAGATCTAGGTGTCACTGACGGCAGGTGAACATCAGATCTAGGTGTCACTGACGGCAGGTGAACATCAGATCTAGGTGTCGCTGACGGCAGGTGAACATCAGATCTAGGTGTCACTGATAGCAGGTGAACATCAGATCTAGGTGTCACTGATAGCAGGTGAACATCAGATCTAGGTGTCGCTGACGGCAGGTGAACATCAGATCTAGGTGTCACTGACAGCAGGTGAACATCAGATCTAGGTGTCGCTGACGGCAGGTGAACATCAGATATAGGTGTCGCTGACGGCAGGTGAACATCAGATCTAGGTGTCGCTGACGGCAGGTGAACATCAGATCTAGGTGTCGCTGACGGCATGTGAACATCAGATCTAGGTGTCGCTGACGGCAGGTGAACATCAGATCTAGGTGTCGCTGACGGCAGGTGAACATCAGATCTAGGTGTCACTGATAGCAGGTGAACATCAGATCTAGGTGTCGCTGACGGCAGGTGAACATCAGATCTAGGTGTCACTGACAGCAGGTGAACATCAGATCTAGGTGTCGCTGACGGCAGGTGAACATCAGATCTAGGTGTCGCTGACAGCAGGTGAACATCAGATCTAGGTGTTGCTGACGGCAGGTGAACATCAGATCTAGGTGTCTCTGACGGCAGGTGAACATCATATCTAGGTGTCGCTGACGGCAGGTGAACATCAGATCTAGGTGTCGCTGACGGCATGTGAACATCAGATCTAGGTGTCGCTGACGGCAGGTGAACATCAGATCTAGGTGTCGCTGACGGCAGGTGAACATCAGATCTAGGTGTCACTGATAGCAGGTGAACATCAGATCTAGGTGTCGCTGACGGCAGGTGAACATCAGATCTAGGTGTCTCTGACGGCAGGTGAACATCAGATGTAGGTGTCACTGACGGCAGGTGAACATCAGATCTAGGTGTCTCTGACGGCAGGTGATCATCAGATGTAGGTGTCGCTGACGGCAGGTGAACATCAGATCTAGGTGTCGCTGACGGCAGGTGATCATCAGATCTAGGTGTCGCTGACGGCAGGTGAACATCATATCTAGGTGTCACTGACGGCAGGTGAACATCAGATCTAGGTGTCGCTGACGGCAGGTGAACATCATATCTAGGTGTCACTGAAGGCAGGTGAACATCAGATCTTGGTGTCGCTGACGGCAGGTGAACATCAGATCTAGGTGTCGCTGACGGCAGGTGAACATCAGATCTAGGTGTCACTGACGGCAGGTGAACATCAGATCTAGGTGTCGCTGACGGCAGGTGAACATCAGATCTAGGTGTCACTGACGGCAGGTGAACATCAGATCTATGTGTCTCTGACGGCAGGTGAACATCAGATCTATGTGTCACTGACGGCAGGTGAACATCAGATCTAGGTGTCACTGACGGCAGGTGAACATCAGATCTAGGTGTCGCTGACGGCAGGTGAACATCAGATCTAGGTGTCACTGACGGCAGGTGAACATCAGATCTATGTGTCTCTGACGGCAGGTGAACATCAGATCTATGTGTCACTGACGGCAGGTGAACATCAGATCTAGGTGTCACTGACGGCAGGTGAACATCAGATCTAGGTGTCACTGATAGCAGGTGAACATCAGATCTAGGTGTCACTGACGGCAGGTGAACATCAGATCTAGGTGTCGCTGACGGCAGGTGAACATCAGATCTAGGTGTCACTGATAGCAGGTGAACATCAGATCTAGGTGTCACTGATAGCAGGTGAACATCAGATCTAGGTGTCACTGACGGCAGGTGAACATCAGATCTAGGTGTCACTGACGGCAGGTGAACATCAGATCTTGGTGTCGCTGACGGCAGGTGAACATCAGATCTAGGTGTCGCTGACGGCAGGTGAACATCAGATCTAGGTGTCGCTGAAGGCAGGTGAACAACAGATCTAGGTGTCACTGACGGCAGGTGAACAACAGATCTAGGTGTCACTGAGGGCAGGTGAACATCAGATCTTGGTGTCGCTGACGGCAGGTGAACATCAGATCTATGTGTCACTGACGGCAGGTGAACATCAGATCTAGGTGTCACTGACGGCAGGTGAACATCAGATCTAGGTGTCACTGATAGCAGGTGAACATCAGATCTAGGTGTCACTGACGGCAGGTGAACATCAGATCTAGGTGTCGCTGACGGCAGGTGAACATCAGATCTAGGTGTCACTGATAGCAGGTGAACATCAGATCTAGGTGTCACTGATAGCAGGTGAACATCAGATCTAGGTGTCACTGACGGCAGGTGAACATCAGATCTAGGTGTCACTGACGGCAGGTGAACATCAGATCTAGGTGTCGCTGACGGCAGGTGAACATCAGATCTAGGTGTCACTGATAGCAGGTGAACATCAGATCTAGGTGTCACTGATAGCAGGTGAACATCAGATCTAGGTGTCGCTGACGGCAGGTGAACATCAGATCTAGGTGTCACTGACAGCAGGTGAACATCAGATCTAGGTGTCGCTGACGGCAGGTGAACATCAGATCTAGGTGTCGCTGACGGCAGGTGAACATCAGATCTAGGTGTCGCTGACGGCATGTGAACATCAGATCTAGGTGTCGCTGACGGCAGGTGAACATCAGATCTAGGTGTCGCTGACGGCAGGTGAACATCAGATCTAGGTGTCACTGATAGCAGGTGAACATCAGATCTAGGTGTCGCTGACGGCAGGTGAACATCAGATCTAGGTGTCACTGACAGCAGGTGAACATCAGATCTAGGTGTCGCTGACGGCAGGTGAACATCAGATCTAGGTGTCGCTGACAGCAGGTGAACATCAGATCTAGGTGTTGCTGACGGCAGGTGAACATCAGATCTAGGTGTCTCTGACGGCAGGTGAACATCATATCTAGGTGTCACTGACGGCAGGTGAACATCATATCTAGGTGTCGCTGACGGCAGGTGAACATCAGATCTAGGTGTCACTGATAGCAGGTGAACATCAGATCTAGGTGTCACTGATAGCAGGTGAACATCAGATCTCGGTGTCACTGACGGCAGGTGAACATCAGATCTAGGTGTCTCTGATAGCAGGTGAACATCAGATCTAGGTGTCGCTGACGGCAGGTGAACATCAGATCTAGGTGTCTCTGACGGCAGGTGAACATCAGATGTAGGTGTCACTGACGGCAGGTGAACATCAGATCTAGGTGTCTCTGACGGCAGGTGATCATCAGATGTAGGTGTCGCTGACGGCAGGTGAACATCAGATCTAGGTGTCGCTGACGGCAGGTGATCATCAGATCTAGGTGTCGCTGACGGCAGGTGAACATCATATCTAGGTGTCACTGATAGCAGGTGAACATCAGATCTAGGTGTCGCTGACGGCAGGTGAACATCAGATCTAGGTGTCACTGACAGCAGGTGAACATCAGATCTAGGTGTCGCTGACGGCAGGTGAACATCAGATCTAGGTGTCGCTGACAGCAGGTGAACATCAGATCTAGGTGTTGCTGACGGCAGGTGAACATCAGATCTAGGTGTCTCTGACGGCAGGTGAACATCATATCTAGGTGTCACTGACGGCAGGTGAACATCATATCTAGGTGTCGCTGACGGCAGGTGAACATCAGATCTAGGTGTCACTGATAGCAGGTGAACATCAGATCTAGGTGTCACTGATAGCAGGTGAACATCAGATCTAGGTGTCACTGACGGCAGGTGAACATCAGATCTAGGTGTCTCTGATAGCAGGTGAACATCAGATCTAGGTGTCGCTGACGGCAGGTGAACATCAGATCTAGGTGTCTCTGACGGCAGGTGAACATCAGATGTAGGTGTCACTGACGGCAGGTGAACATCAGATCTAGGTGTCTCTGACGGCAGGTGATCATCAGATGTAGGTGTCGCTGACGGCAGGTGAACATCAGATCTAGGTGTCGCTGACGGCAGGTGATCATCAGATCTAGGTGTCGCTGACGGCAGGTGAACATCATATCTAGGTGTCACTGAAGGCAGGTGAACATCAGATCTAGGTGTCACTGACGGCAGGTGAACATCAGATCTAGGTGTCGCTGACGGCAGGTGAACATCATATCTAGGTGTCACTGAAGGCAGGTGAACATCAGATCTTGGTGTCGCTGACGGCAGGTGAACATCAGATCTAGGTGTCGCTGACGGCAGGTGAACATCAGATCTAGGTGTCACTGACGGCAGGTGAACATCAGATCTAGGTGTCGCTGACGGCAGGTGAACATCAGATCTAGGTGTCACTGACGGCAGGTGAACATCAGATCTATGTGTCTCTGACGGCAGGTGAACATCAGATCTATGTGTCACTGACGGCAGGTGAACATCAGATCTAGGTGTCACTGACGGCAGGTGAACATCAGATCTAGGTGTCGCTGACGGCAGGTGAACATCAGATCTAGGTGTCACTGACGGCAGGTGAACATCAGATCTATGTGTCTCTGACGGCAGGTGAACATCAGATCTATGTGTCACTGACGGCAGGTGAACATCAGATCTAGGTGTCACTGACGGCAGGTGAACATCAGATCTAGGTGTCACTGATAGCAGGTGAACATCAGATCTAGGTGTCACTGACGGCAGGTGAACATCAGATCTAGGTGTCGCTGACGGCAGGTGAACATCAGATCTAGGTGTCACTGATAGCAGGTGAACATCAGATCTAGGTGTCACTGATAGCAGGTGAACATCAGATCTAGGTGTCACTGACGGCAGGTGAACATCAGATCTAGGTGTCACTGACGGCAGGTGAACATCAGATCTAGGTGTCGCTGACGGCAGGTGAACATCAGATCTAGGTGTCACTGATAGCAGGTGAACATCAGATCTAGGTGTCACTGATAGCAGGTGAACATCAGATCTAGGTGTCGCTGACGGCAGGTGAACATCAGATCTAGGTGTCACTGACAGCAGGTGAACATCAGATCTAGGTGTCGCTGACGGCAGGTGAACATCAGATATAGGTGTCGCTGACGGCAGGTGAACATCAGATCTAGGTGTCGCTGACGGCAGGTGAACATCAGATCTAGGTGTCGCTGACGGCATGTGAACATCAGATCTAGGTGTCGCTGACGGCAGGTGAACATCAGATCTAGGTGTCGCTGACGGCAGGTGAACATCAGATCTAGGTGTCACTGATAGCAGGTGAACATCAGATCTAGGTGTCGCTGACGGCAGGTGAACATCAGATCTAGGTGTCACTGACAGCAGGTGAACATCAGATCTAGGTGTCGCTGACGGCAGGTGAACATCAGATCTAGGTGTCGCTGACAGCAGGTGAACATCAGATCTAGGTGTTGCTGACGGCAGGTGAACATCAGATCTAGGTGTCTCTGACGGCAGGTGAACATCATATCTAGGTGTCACTGACGGCAGGTGAACATCATATCTAGGTGTCGCTGACGGCAGGTGAACATCAGATCTAGGTGTCACTGATAGCAGGTGAACATCAGATCTAGGTGTCACTGACGGCAGGTGAACATCAGATCTAGGTGTCTCTGATAGCAGGTGAACATCAGATCTAGGTGTCGCTGACGGCAGGTGAACATCAGATCTAGGTGTCTCTGACGGCAGGTGAACATCAGATGTAGGTGTCACTGACGGCAGGTGAACATCAGATCTAGGTGTCTCTGACGGCAGGTGATCATCAGATGTAGGTGTCGCTGACGGCAGGTGAACATCAGATCTAGGTGTCGCTGACAGCAGGTGAACATCAGATCTAGGTGTTGCTGACGGCAGGTGAACATCAGATCTAGGTGTCTCTGACGGCAGGTGAACATCATATCTAGGTGTCACTGACGGCAGGTGAACATCATATCTAGGTGTCGCTGACGGCAGGTGAACATCAGATCTAGGTGTCACTGATAGCAGGTGAACATCAGATCTAGGTGTCACTGATAGCAGGTGAACATCAGATCTCGGTGTCACTGACGGCAGGTGAACATCAGATCTAGGTGTCTCTGATAGCAGGTGAACATCAGATCTAGGTGTCGCTGACGGCAGGTGAACATCAGATCTAGGTGTCTCTGACGGCAGGTGAACATCAGATGTAGGTGTCACTGATAGCAGGTGAACATCAGATCTAGGTGTCACTGACGGCAGGTGAACATCAGATCTAGGTGTCGCTGACGGCAGGTGAACATCAGATCTAGGTGTCACTGATAGCAGGTGAACATCAGATCTAGGTGTCACTGATAGCAGGTGAACATCAGATCTAGGTGTCACTGACGGCAGGTGAACATCAGATCTAGGTGTCACTGACGGCAGGTGAACATCAGATCTAGGTGTCGCTGACGGCAGGTGAACATCAGATCTAGGTGTCACTGATAGCAGGTGAACATCAGATCTAGGTGTCACTGATAGCAGGTGAACATCAGATCTAGGTGTCGCTGACGGCAGGTGAACATCAGATCTAGGTGTCACTGACAGCAGGTGAACATCAGATCTAGGTGTCGCTGACGGCAGGTGAACATCAGATATAGGTGTCGCTGACGGCAGGTGAACATCAGATCTAGGTGTCGCTGACGGCAGGTGAACATCAGATCTAGGTGTCGCTGACGGCATGTGAACATCAGATCTAGGTGTCGCTGACGGCAGGTGAACATCAGATCTAGGTGTCGCTGACGGCAGGTGAACATCAGATCTAGGTGTCACTGATAGCAGGTGAACATCAGATCTAGGTGTCGCTGACGGCAGGTGAACATCAGATCTAGGTGTCACTGACAGCAGGTGAACATCAGATCTAGGTGTCGCTGACGGCAGGTGAACATCAGATCTAGGTGTCGCTGACAGCAGGTGAACATCAGATCTAGGTGTTGCTGACGGCAGGTGAACATCAGATCTAGGTGTCTCTGACGGCAGGTGAACATCATATCTAGGTGTCACTGACGGCAGGTGAACATCATATCTAGGTGTCGCTGACGGCAGGTGAACATCAGATCTAGGTGTCACTGATAGCAGGTGAACATCAGATCTAGGTGTCACTGACGGCAGGTGAACATCAGATCTAGGTGTCTCTGATAGCAGGTGAACATCAGATCTAGGTGTCGCTGACGGCAGGTGAACATCAGATCTAGGTGTCTCTGACGGCAGGTGAACATCAGATGTAGGTGTCACTGACGGCAGGTGAACATCAGATCTAGGTGTCTCTGACGGCAGGTGATCATCAGATGTAGGTGTCGCTGACGGCAGGTGAACATCAGATCTAGGTGTCGCTGACAGCAGGTGAACATCAGATCTAGGTGTTGCTGACGGCAGGTGAACATCAGATCTAGGTGTCTCTGACGGCAGGTGAACATCATATCTAGGTGTCACTGACGGCAGGTGAACATCATATCTAGGTGTCGCTGACGGCAGGTGAACATCAGATCTAGGTGTCACTGATAGCAGGTGAACATCAGATCTAGGTGTCACTGATAGCAGGTGAACATCAGATCTCGGTGTCACTGACGGCAGGTGAACATCAGATCTAGGTGTCTCTGATAGCAGGTGAACATCAGATCTAGGTGTCGCTGACGGCAGGTGAACATCAGATCTAGGTGTCTCTGACGGCAGGTGAACATCAGATGTAGGTGTCACTGACGGCAGGTGAACATCAGATCTAGGTGTCTCTGACGGCAGGTGATCATCAGATGTAGGTGTCGCTGACGGCAGGTGAACATCAGATCTAGGTGTCGCTGACGGCAGGTGATCATCAGATCTAGGTGTCGCTGACGGCAGGTGAACATCATATCTAGGTGTCACTGATAGCAGGTGAACATCAGATCTAGGTGTCGCTGACGGCAGGTGAACATCAGATCTAGGTGTCACTGACAGCAGGTGAACATCAGATCTAGGTGTCGCTGACGGCAGGTGAACATCAGATCTAGGTGTCGCTGACAGCAGGTGAACATCAGATCTAGGTGTTGCTGACGGCAGGTGAACATCAGATCTAGGTGTCTCTGACGGCAGGTGAACATCATATCTAGGTGTCACTGACGGCAGGTGAACATCATATCTAGGTGTCGCTGACGGCAGGTGAACATCAGATCTAGGTGTCACTGATAGCAGGTGAACATCAGATCTAGGTGTCACTGATAGAAGGGGAACATCAGATCTAGGTGTCACTGACGGCAGGTGAACATCAGATCTAGGTGTCTCTGATAGCAGGTGAACATCAGATCTAGGTGTCGCTGACGGCAGGTGAACATCAGATCTAGGTGTCTCTGACGGCAGGTGAACATCAGATGTAGGTGTCACTGACGGCAGGTGAACATCAGATCTAGGTGTCTCTGACGGCAGGTGATCATCAGATGTAGGTGTCGCTGACGGCAGGTGAACATCAGATCTAGGTGTCGCTGACGGCAGGTGATCATCAGATCTAGGTGTCGCTGACGGCAGGTGAACATCATATCTAGGTGTCACTGAAGGCAGGTGAACATCAGATCTAGGTGTCACTGACGGCAGGTGAACATCAGATCTAGGTGTCGCTGACGGCAGGTGAACATCATATCTAGGTGTCACTGAAGGCAGGTGAACATCAGATCTTGGTGTCGCTGACGGCAGGTGAACATCAGATCTAGGTGTCGCTGACGGCAGGTGAACATCAGATCTAGGTGTCACTGACGGCAGGTGAACATCAGATCTAGGTGTCGCTGACGGCAGGTGAACATCAGATCTAGGTGTCACTGACGGCAGGTGAACATCAGATCTATGTGTCTCTGACGGCAGGTGAACATCAGATCTATGTGTCACTGACGGCAGGTGAACATCAGATCTAGGTGTCACTGACGGCAGGTGAACATCAGATCTAGGTGTCGCTGACGGCAGGTGAACATCAGATCTAGGTGTCACTGACGGCAGGTGAACATCAGATCTATGTGTCTCTGACGGCAGGTGAACATCAGATCTATGTGTCACTGACGGCAGGTGAACATCAGATCTAGGTGTCACTGACGGCAGGTGAACATCAGATCTAGGTGTCACTGATAGCAGGTGAACATCAGATCTAGGTGTCACTGACGGCAGGTGAACATCAGATCTAGGTGTCGCTGACGGCAGGTGAACATCAGATCTAGGTGTCACTGATAGCAGGTGAACATCAGATCTAGGTGTCACTGATAGCAGGTGAACATCAGATCTAGGTGTCACTGACGGCAGGTGAACATCAGATCTAGGTGTCACTGACGGCAGGTGAACATCAGATCTAGGTGTCGCTGACGGCAGGTGAACATCAGATCTAGGTGTCACTGATAGCAGGTGAACATCAGATCTAGGTGTCACTGATAGCAGGTGAACATCAGATCTAGGTGTCGCTGACGGCAGGTGAACATCAGATCTAGGTGTCACTGACAGCAGGTGAACATCAGATCTAGGTGTCGCTGACGGCAGGTGAACATCAGATATAGGTGTCGCTGACGGCAGGTGAACATCAGATCTAGGTGTCGCTGACGGCAGGTGAACATCAGATCTAGGTGTCGCTGACGGCATGTGAACATCAGATCTAGGTGTCGCTGACGGCAGGTGAACATCAGATCTAGGTGTCGCTGACGGCAGGTGAACATCAGATCTAGGTGTCACTGATAGCAGGTGAACATCAGATCTAGGTGTCGCTGACGGCAGGTGAACATCAGATCTAGGTGTCACTGACAGCAGGTGAACATCAGATCTAGGTGTCGCTGACGGCAGGTGAACATCAGATCTAGGTGTCGCTGACAGCAGGTGAACATCAGATCTAGGTGTTGCTGACGGCAGGTGAACATCAGATCTAGGTGTCTCTGACGGCAGGTGAACATCATATCTAGGTGTCACTGACGGCAGGTGAACATCATATCTAGGTGTCGCTGACGGCAGGTGAACATCAGATCTAGGTGTCACTGATAGCAGGTGAACATCAGATCTAGGTGTCACTGACGGCAGGTGAACATCAGATCTAGGTGTCTCTGATAGCAGGTGAACATCAGATCTAGGTGTCGCTGACGGCAGGTGAACATCAGATCTAGGTGTCTCTGACGGCAGGTGAACATCAGATGTAGGTGTCACTGACGGCAGGTGAACATCAGATCTAGGTGTCTCTGACGGCAGGTGATCATCAGATGTAGGTGTCGCTGACGGCAGGTGAACATCAGATCTAGGTGTCGCTGACGGCAGGTGATCATCAGATCTAGGTGTCGCTGACGGCAGGTGAACATCATATCTAGGTGTCACTGACGGCAGGTGAACATCAGATGTAGGTGTCGCTGACGGCAGGTGAACATCATATCTAGGTGTCACTGAAGGCAGGTGAACATCAGATCTTGGTGTCGCTGACGGCAGGTGAACATCAGATCTAGGTGTCACTGACGGCAGGTGAACATCAGATCTTGGTGTCGCTGACAGCAGGTGAACATCAGATCTAGGTGTCGCTGACGGCAGGTGAACATCAGATCTAGGTGTCTCTGACGGCAGGTGAACATCAGATCTATGTGTCACTGACGGCAGGTGAACATCAGATCTAGGTGTCACTGATAGCAGGTGAACATCAGATCTAGGTGTCACTGACGGCAGGTGAACATCAGATCTAGGTGTCACTGACGGCAGGTGAACATCAGATCTAGGTGTCGCTGACGGCAGGTGAACATCAGATCTAGGTGTCGCTGACGGCAGGTGATCATCAGATCTAGGTGTCGCTGACGGCAGGTGAACATCATATCTAGGTGTCACTGACGGCAGGTGAACATCAGATCTAGGTGTCGCTGACGGCAGGTGAACATCATATCTAGGTGTCACTGAAGGCAGGTGAACATCAGATCTTGGTGTCGCTGACGGCAGGTGAACATCAGATCTAGGTGTCACTGACGGCAGGTGAACATCAGATCTTGGTGTCGCTGACAGCAGGTGAACATCAGATCTAGGTGTCGCTGACGGCAGGTGAACATCAGATCTAGGTGTCTCTGACGGCAGGTGAACATCAGATCTATGTGTCACTGACGGCAGGTGAACATCAGATCTAGGTGTCACTGATAGCAGGTGAACATCAGATCTAGGTGTCACTGACGGCAGGTGAACATCAGATCTAGGTGTCACTGACGGCAGGTGAACATCAGATCTAGGTGTCGCTGACGGCAGGTGAACATCAGATCTAGGTGTCGCTGACGGCAGGTGAACAACAGATCTTGGTGTCGCTGACGGCAGGTGAACATCAGATCTAGGTGTCGCTGACGGCAGGTGAACATCAGATCTAGGTGTCACTGACGGCAGGTGAACATCAGATCTAGGAGTCACTGACAGCAGGTGAACATCAGATCTAGGAGTCACTGACGGCAGGTGATCATCAGATCTAGGTGTCAATGACGACAGATGAACATCAGATCTAGGTGTCACTGAGGGCAGGTGAACATCAGATCTAGGTGTCACTGAGGGCAGGTGAACTTCAGATCTAGGTGTCACTGACGGCAGGTGAACATCAGATCTAGGTGTCGCTGACAGCAGGTGAACATCAGATCTAGGTGTCACTGACGGCAGGTGAACATCAGATCTAGGTGTCACTGACGGCAGGTGAACATCAGATCTATGTGTCACTGATAGCAGGTGAACATCAGATCTATGTGTCACTGACGGCAGGTGAACATCAGATCTAGGTGTCGCTGACAGCAGGTGAACATCAGATATAGGTGTTGCTGACGGCAGGTGAACATCAGATCTAGGTGTCTCTGACGGCAGGTGAACATCAGATCTAGGTGTCACTGAAGGCAGGTGAACATCAGATCTAGGTGTCGCTGACGGCAGGTGAACATCAGATCTAGGTGTCACTGATAGCAGGTGAACATCAGATCTAGGTGTCACTGACGGCAGGTGAACATCAGATCTATGTGTCACTGACAGCAGGAGAACATCAGATCTAGGTGTCACTGACGGCAGGTGAACATCAGATCTAGGTGTCGCTGACGGCAGGTGAACATCAGATCTAGGTGTCGCTGACAGCAGGTGAACATCAGATCTAGGTGTCGCTGACGGCAGGTGAACATCAGATCTAGGTGTCACTGACGGCAGGTGAACATCAGATCTAGGTGTCGCTGACGGCAGGTGAACATCATATCTAGGTGTCACTGAAGGCAGGTGAACATCAGATCTTGGTGTCGCTGACGGCAGGTGAACATCAGATCTAGGTGTCACTGACGGCAGGTGAACATCAGATCTTGGTGTCGCTGACAGCAGGTGAACATCAGATCTAGGTGTCGCTGACGGCAGGTGAACATCAGATCTAGGTGTCTCTGACGGCAGGTGAACATCAGATCTATGTGTCACTGACGGCAGGTGAACATCAGATCTAGGTGTCACTGATAGCAGGTGAACATCAGATCTAGGTGTCACTGACGGCAGGTGAACATCAGATCTAGGTGTCACTGACGGCAGGTGAACATCAGATCTAGGTGTCACTGACGGCAGGTGAACATCAGATCTAGGTGTCGCTGACGGCAGGTGAACATCAGATCTAGGTGTCGCTGACGGCAGGTGAACAACAGATCTTGGTGTCGCTGACGGCAGGTGAACATCAGATCTAGGTGTCGCTGACGGCAGGTGAACATCAGATCTAGGTGTCGCTGACGGCAGGTGAACATCAGATCTAGGTGTCGCTGACGGCAGGTGAACATCAGATCTAGGTGTCACTGACGGCAGGTGAACATCAGATCTAGGAGTCACTGACAGCAGGTGAACATCAGATCTAGGAGTCACTGACGGCAGGTGATCATCAGATCTAGGTGTCAATGACGACAGATGAACATCAGATCTAGGTGTCACTGAGGGCAGGTGAACATCAGATCTAGGTGTCACTGAGGGCAGGTGAACTTCAGATCTAGGTGTCACTGACGGCAGGTGAACATCAGATCTAGGTGTCGCTGACAGCAGGTGAACATCAGATCTAGGTGTCACTGACGGCAGGTGAACATCAGATCTAGGTGTCACTGACGGCAGGTGAACATCAGATCTAGGTGTCACTGACGGCAGGTGAACATCAGATCTATGTGTCACTGATAGCAGGTGAACATCAGATCTATGTGTCACTGACGGCAGGTGAACATCAGATCTAGGTGTCGCTGACAGCAGGTGAACATCAGATATAGGTGTTGCTGACGGCAGGTGAACATCAGATCTAGGTGTCTCTGACGGCAGGTGAACATCATATCTAGGTGTCACTGAAGGCAGGTGAACATCAGATCTAGGTGTCGCTGACGGCAGGTGAACATCAGATCTAGGTGTCACTGATAGCAGGTGAACATCAGATCTAGGTGTCACTGACGGCAGGTGAACATCAGATCTATGTGTCACTGACAGCAGGAGAACATCAGATCTAGGTGTCACTGACGGCAGGTGAACATCAGATCTAGGTGTCGCTGACGGCAGGTGAACATCAGATCTAGGTGTCGCTGACAGCAGGTGAACATCAGATCTAGGTGTTGCTGACGGCAGGTGAACATCAGATCTAGGTGCCTCTGACGGCAGGTGAACATCAGATCTAGGTGTCTCTGACGGCAGGTGAACATCAGATCTAGGTGTCTGACGGCAGGTGAACATCAGATCTAGGTGTCAATGACGACAGATGAACATCAGATCTAGGTGCCTCTGACGGCAGGTGAACATCAGATCTAGGTGTCACTGACGGCAGGTGAATGTTATCATGAGATCAGTGTGTGGATACAAAACAATGTTCTTCATCTTAACTCAGACAAAACAGAGATCATTGTCTTTGGTCCACAGAAGCAAAGAGAACATGTTAATAGTCACCTTGAGACTCTCCATGAAACCTAATAATCAGGTTATACATCTTGGAGATAGTAATGGACTCAGACTTGGACTTTAACGTCACATTAAGTCAATAACATCAGCAGATTTTTACCCCCTGTAACATTTTGAAAATCAGAGGAATAATGTCTAAATCAGACTTAGAAAGACTGATCCATGCTTTGGTCCACAGCAGGTTAGACTACTATCATTGTCTTCTCACTGGACTCTCTAAACCAGCTGTAAAGCAGCTGCAGTACATCCCGAATGCTGCTGCTCGAGTCTTGACTAGAACCAGGAAATACGACCATATTAGTCCAGTGCTTAGGTCACTGCACTGACTTCCTGTTGTTCAGAGAATAGACTTTAAAACATCTCCGCTTGTGTACAAGTCTTCTCATGGTCTTGTACACACACATATACATATGTGTGTGTGTGTGTGTGTATATATATATATACATATATATGTATGTGTGGGAAAAAAATCACAAGACTATTTCATCTCTACAGGCCTGTTTCATGAGGGGGGGTACCCTCAATCGTCAGGAGATTTTAATGGGAGCATTCGCATACCATGGTTTATATAGGGCACAGAGTGGGTGGGTACAGGCTGGCCTAGGGGCGTGGTGATTGGCTCATGTGTTACCTAGGAGGTGTTTCCGTCTATGGCGGCATGTTGTTACAATTTCGCTGCGCTTGTTGAGGGATGACAGGTCTGGACGGTAAATAATAAACAGTTTCTCTTTCAAGCATAGGTTGCATCTTTTATTACCACTATTGTAAGGTGTGCTGGATGCAAGAATTTGCCATGTTATTGAATATTCAACATTATTGTCTTTGAGGTCCCAAATGTGTTTGCTGAGTTCTGTGGTATTTCGCAGGTTTTTGTTCCTGAAAGAAGCCTTGTGATTGTTCCATCTGGTTTTGAATTCACCCTCGGTTAATCCTACATATGTGTCGGATGTGTTAATGTCCTTGCGTATTACCTTAGATTGGTAGACAACTGATGTTTGTAAGCACCCCCCGTTGAGAGGGCAATCAGGTTTCTTTCGACAATTACATCCTTTGTTGGTTTTGGAGTCGCTCTGTCTGAGGGCCGACGGCTCATTTGCAATTGTTTTGTTGTGGTTTGAGATGATTTGTCGTATATTGTTCATGCAGCTGTAGCTCAATTTAATGTTGTTCTTGTTGAATACTTTTCTTAGGATGTTGTCTTTGGGAAAGTGTTTGTCAATCAGATTGAGGAATTTGTGTCCAATGTTCGTTGAGACGTTTTTGCTGTATGGGGGGTTGTACCAGATGATGTCGTTCCGTTTTCTGTTCTTTTTTGGCTGGTTTCCTGGCGTGGGTTCATAGGTGAGGGTGAAATTGTATCCGCTTTCATCAAGGGCTTTTTGGTACGGGGGGGTTGCTTGGTCAAATTCAGCTTTGCTAGATGACAGCATCGATAGCCTTTTATTGATTCCGGTAGGTATTCTTTTCGTGGTGGTGGGTGGGTGGTTGCTGTCATGGTGCACGTATTGGAGTGTTGTGTTGGGTTTCGTGAATGGTTGGTAGCTGTTATTTCTCAGGTTGAAAGTGACGTCAAGGAAGTTGACGGTTTGCTTGTTGGCTTCAATCGTGATCCGTAGGCCGTTCTCTTTGAAAATTTGGCATATGCGCTTCTTGGTATTCTCGCTGCTCCTTGGCGAGGCGCGACACACTGCCAGTCCGTCATCACGGTAAATGCCAAGGTTCAGATTGAGGCTAGCGAGCTGGGAGAGGAGGAAACTCCCAACGAGTTCACACGTTTCTGCTCCGTCAAAACTTCCCATAGTGACGTCAAATGTTGCATTGTTCTTTTTTTGCCATGGTGTACTGTTGTGGATGAGAATGGATATATATATATATATACATATATATATATATATATATATATATATATATATATATATATATATATATATATATATATATATATATACAAACCCCCAAAACCAGTGAAGTTGGCACGTTGTGTAAATGGTAAATAAAAACAGAATACAATGATTTCCAAATCCTTTTCAATTTATATTCAATTGAATAGACTGCAAAGACAAGATATTTAATGTTCGAACGGTAAAACTTTATGTTTTGTAGATATTAGCTCATTTGGAATTTGATGCCTGCAACATGTTTAAAAAAAGCTGGCACAAGCGGCAAAAAAGACTGCGAAAGTTGAGGGATGCAAATCAAACACTTATTTGGAACATCCCACAGGTGAACAGTTTAATGGGGACCAGGTGGGTGCCATGATTGAGTATAAAAGCAGCTTCCATGAAATGCTCAGTCATTCACAAACAATGATGGGGCGAGGGTCACCACTTTGTGAACAAATAAATATTATATAAAAATATAATATAATATGATCAAATAAATTGACCTGCTCAGTGGCCTTGTGGTTGGAGTGTCCGTTCTGAGACTGGAAGGTCGTGAGTCATACCAAAGACTATAAAAATGGGACCCATTGCCTCCCTGCTCAGCACTCAGCATCAAGGGTTGGAATTGGGGGTTAAATCACCAAATACTTCCCGAGCCCAGCCATTGCTGCTGCTCACTACTCCCCTCACCTCCCAGGGGGTGAACATGGGGGTGGGTCAAATGAATCTCCATAATGCAGGGGATCATTTCACCACACCTCGTGTGTGTGTGACTATTTTTGGGACTTGAACTTAACTTTTAACTTGAATATAATATATCAGTACTGCAATGAGGTGGCGACTTGTCCAGGGTGTACCCCGCCTACCGCCCGAATGCAGCTGAGATAGGCTCCAGCGACCCCTCGTGACCCCAAAAGGGACAAGCGGTAGAAAATGGATGGATGGATGGATAATATATCAGTATATATTATATACTGTATATATATTATGTAAATATTACATATATGTTATATTTTATATTGCTACCATGGTACGTTTTTAGTGTATTTTATACCTTTTGTTTTCGCCTTCTTTTTGTGCCCTTGTGTGCACGACCCTTTTCATCTTTTGAAATGAGCTACTGTGTGGAACAATTTCCCTTGTGGATCAATAAAGTTGAAGTCTAAGTCTAAGAACAATATTTCTCAACGAGCTATTGCAAGGAATTTAGGGATTTCACCATCTATGGTCCGTAATATCATCAAAAGGTTTTGAGAATCTGGAGAAATCACTGCACGTAAGCGATGATATTACGGACCTTTGATCCCTCAGGCGGTACTGCATCAAAAACTGATTTCAGTGTGTAAAGGATATCACCACATGGGTTCAGGAACTGTTTTTTTCTAACCTAACGTATATATATATATATATATATATATATATGTATGTGTGGGAAAACAATCACAAGACTATTTCATCTCTACAGGCCTGTTTCATGAGGGGAGGTACCCTCAATCGTCAGGAGATTTTAATGGGAGCATTCGCATACCATGGTTTATATAGGGCACAGAGTGGGTGGGTACAGGCTGGCCTAGGGGCGTGGTGATTGGCTCATGTGTTACCTAGGAGGTGTTTCCGTCTATGGCGGCATGTTGTTACAATTTTGCTGCGCTTGTTGAGGGATGACAGGTCTGGACGGTAAATAATAAACAGTTTCTCTTTCAAGCATAGGTTGCATCTTTTATTACCACTATTGTAAGGTGTGCTGGATGCAAGAATTTGCCATGTTATTGAATATTCAACATTATTGTCTTTGAGGTCCCAAATGTGTTTGCTGAGTTCTGTGGTATTTCGCAGGTTTTTGTTCCTGAAAGAAGCCTTGTGATTGTTCCATCTGGTTTTGAATTCTCCCTCGGTTAATCCTACATATGTGTCGGATGTGTTAATGTCCTTGCGTATTACCTTAGATTGGTAGACAACTGATGTTTGTAAGCACCCCCCGTTGAGGGGGCAATCAGGTTTCTTTCGACAATTACATCCTTTGTCGGTTTTGGAGTCGCTCTGTCTGAGGGCCGACGGCTCATTTGCAATTGTTTTGTTGTGGTTTGAGATGATTTGTCGTATATTGTTCATGCAGCTGTAGTTCAATTTAATGTTGTTCTTGTTGAATACTTTTCTTAGGATGTTGTCTTTGGGAAAGTGTTTGTCAATCAGATTGAGGAATTTGTGTCCAATGTTCGTTATATATTAGAGATGGCCGATAATATCGGAAATTATCGGTATGGTTTTTTTTTTGTTTGTTTGTTTGTTTTTTTATTATTAAATAAACATAAAAAACTCAAGATACATTTACAATTAGTACACCAACCCAAAAAACCTCCCGCCCCCATTTACACTCATTCACACAAAAGGGTTGTTTCTTTCTGTTATTAATATTCTGGTTCCTACATTATATATCAATATATATCAATACAGTCTGCAAGGGATACAGTCCGTAAGCACACATGATTGTGCGTGCTGCTGGTCCACTAATAGTACCAACCTTTAACAGTTAATTTGACTCATTTTCATTAATTACTAGTTTCTATGTAACTGTTTTTATATTGTTTTACTTTCTTTTTTTATTCAAGAAAATGTTTTTAATTTATTTATCTTATTTTATTTTATTAATTTAAAAAAAAAAAAAGGACCTTATCTTCACCATACCTGGTTGTCCAAATTAAGCATAATAATGTGTTAATTCCACGACTGTTTATATAGCGGTATCGGTTGATATCGGTATCAGTGGATATCAGTATCGGTAATTAAGAGTCGGGATATCGGCAAAAAGCCATTATCGGACATCCTTAATATATATATATATATATATACATACATACAGTGTATATATATACAGGTAAAAGCCAGTAAATTAGAATATTTTGAAAAACTTGATTTATTTCAGTAATTGCATTCAAAAGGTGTAACTTGTACATTATATTTATTCATTGCACACAGACTGATGCATTCAAATGTTTATTTCATTTAATTTTGATGATTTGAAGTGGCAACAAATGAAAATCCAAAATTCCGTGTGTCACAAAATTAGAATATTACTTAAGGCTAATACAAAAAAGGGATTTTTAGAAATGTTGGCCAACTGAAAAGTATGAAAATGAAAAATATGAGCATGTGCAATACTCAATACTTGGTTGGAGCTCCTTTTGCCTCAATTACTGCGTTAATGCGGCGTGGCATGGAGTCGATGAGTTTCTGGCACTGCTCAGGTGTTATGAGAGCCCAGGTTGCTCTGATAGTGGCCTTCAACTCTTCTGCGTTTTTGGGTCTGGCATTCTGCATCTTCCTTTTCACAATACCCCACAGATTTTCTATGGGGCTAAGGTCAGGGGAGTTGGCGGGCCAATTTAGAACAGAAATACCATGGTCCGTAAACCAGGCACGGGTAGATTTTGCGCTGTGTGCAGGCGCCAAGTCCTGTTGGAACTTGAAATCTCCATCTCCATAGAGCAGGTCAGCAGCAGGAAGCATGAAGTGCTCTAAAACTTGCTGGTAGACGGCTGCGTTGACCCTGGATCTCAGGAAACAGAGTGGACCGACACCAGCAGATGACATGGCACCCCAAACCATCACTGATGGTGGAAACTTTACACTAGACTTCAGGCAACGTGGATCCTGTGCCTCTCCTGTCTTCCTCCAGACTCTGGGACCTCGATTTCCAAAGGAAATGCAAAATTTGCATGGTTGGGTGATGGTTTCCTGAGATCCAGGTTCAACGCAGCCGTCTACCAGCAAGTTTTAGAGCACTTCATGCTTCCTGCTGCTGACCTGCTCTATGGAGATGGAGATTTCAAGTTCCAACAGGACTTGGCGCCTGCACACAGCGCAAAATCTACCCGTGCCTGGTTTACGGACCATGGTATTTCTGTTCTAAATTGGCCCGCCAACTCCCCTGACCTTAGCCCCATAGAAAATCTGTGGGGTATTGTGAAAAGGAAGATGCAGAATGCCAGACCCAAAAACGCAGAAGAGTTGAAGGCCACTATCAGAGCAACCTGGGCTCTCATAACACCTGAGCAGTGCCAGAAACTCATCGACTCCATGCCACGCCGCATTAACGCAGTAATTGAGGCAAAAGGAGCTCCAACCAAGTATTGAGTATTGTACATGCTCATATTTTTCATTTTCATACTTTTCAGTTGGCCAACATTTCTAAAAATCCCTTTTTTGTATTAGCCTTAAGTAATATTCTAATTTTGTGACACACGGAATTTTGGATTTTCATTTGTTGCCACTTCAAATCATCAAAATTAAATGAAATAAACATTTGAATGCATCAGTCTGTGTGCAATGAATAAATATAATGTACAAGTTACACCTTTTGAATGCAATTACTGAAATAAATCAAGTTTTTCAAAATATTCTAATTTACTGGCTTTTACCTGTATATATATATATTTATATATATATATATATATATATATATATATATATATATATATATATATATATATATATATATGTATATATATATATATATATATATATATATATATATATATATAGGTGTTGGTTGGTTGTGATAAAAAATATGAATAATAATAGAAAGGATCTTCCAGGCCTTCCTGTTGGAGCGTGTGGGCGTGGGCCACAGCATCACGTTGGTTGGATGGTATACCAGGAGCGTGGAGCGCATCATGAAAAACTTGACATGCAGGCGGGACAAGAAGGACTTGATGAGGGTCCGGGATGTGACGTTCGATGGCGTCCCCGTGCGTGTTTACGAGCCTGGCGCGGAGGGTGGTCTGAGGAGAGGCCTGCTCTACTTGCATGGAGGAGGCTGGGCTTTGGGCAGCGCCAGTAAGTGCTCATCTGGACTTCCTCTGCAGACTGGGTAATGAAGGAATGTTTGTGTTGGATGACAGAAGAAGGTTCTTACCATGAAAACAACAGAATGACGGCCAAAAAGCTTAATGCGGTTTTGGTCTCAGTGGAGTAAGTCCAAGTTCTGCCGGAAGACCTAATGTTGAACACGTTCAATTCTTACCGTCTTGTCCTCCCAGGTACCGTCTTTATCCCGAGGCACAATTTCCTACGCAATATCTGGACTGCCTCAATGCCGCCAAGCACTTCCTGTCCCCAGAGGTGCTGGCAAAGTACGGCGTGGACCCGTGTCGTGTGGGCGTGTCCGGTGACAGCGCGGGGGGCAACCTGGCGGCAGCAGTTGCTCAAGAGGTAATCAGGAATGGAACCATGAAGCATTCAAATCTCCTCTTACAGTTTTGGTGTTCCAGTCAACTTGCATCGAGCACCAGTCGATCATAATATTTTATTAGAGCGTATCAAAACACGTATTGGTATGTCAGACTTAGCTTTGTCGGGGTTTAACTCTTATCTTACTGACAGGATGCAATGCGTCTCCCATAATAATGTGACCTCGGACTATGTTAAGGTAACGTGCGGAGTTCCTCAGGGTTCGGTTCTTGGCCCTGCACTCTTTAGTATTTACATGCTGCCGCTAGGCGACATCATACGCAAATACGGTGTTAGCTTTCATTGTTATGCTGATGACACCCAACTCTACATGCCCCTAAAGCTGACCAACACGCCGGATTGTAGTCAGCTGGAGGCGTGTCTTAATGAAATTAAACAATGGATGTCCGCTAACTTCTTGCAACTCAACGCCAAGAAAACGGAAATGCTGATTATCGGTCCTGCTAAACACCGACATTTATTTAATAATACCACCTTAACATTTGACAACCAAACAATTACACAAGGCGAATCAGTAAAGAATCTGGGTATTATCTTCCACCCAACTCTCTCCTTTGAGTCACACATTAAGAGTGTTACTAAAACGGCCTTCTTTCATCTCCGTAATATCGCTAAAATTCGTTCTATTTTATCCACTAGCGACGCCGAGATCATTATTCATGCGTTCATTACGTCTCGTCTCGACTATTGTAACGTATTATTTTCGGGGCTCCCTATGTCTAGCATTAAAAAATTACAGTTAGTACAAAATGCGGCTGCTAGACTTTTGACAAGAACAAGAAAGTTTGATCATATTACGCCTATACTGGCTCACCTGCACTGGCTTCCTGTGCACTTAAGATGTGACTTTAAGGTTTTACTACTTACGTATAAAATACTACACGGTCTAGCTCCGTCCTATCTTGTCGATTGCATTGTACCATATGTCCCGGCAAGAAATCTGCGTTCAAAGAACTCCGGCTTATTAGTGATTCCCAGAGCCCAAAAAAAGTCTGCGGGCTATAGAGCGTTTTCTATTCGGGCTCCAGTACTATGGAATGCCCTCCCGGTAACAATTAGAGATGCTACCTCAGTAGAAGCATTTAAGTCCCATCTTAAAACTCATTTGTATACTCTAGCCTTTAAATAGCCCCCCTGTTAGACCAGTTGATCTGCCGTTTCTTTTCTTTTCTCCTCTGCTCCCCTTTTCCTTGAGGGGGGGGGGGGGGGGGGGGGGGGGCACAGGTCCGGTGGCCATGGATGAAGTGCTGGCTGTCCAGAGTCGGGACCCGGGGTGGACCGCTCGCCTGTGCATCGGCAGGGAACATCTCTGCGCTGCTGACCCGTCTCCGCTCGGGATGGTGTCCTGCTGGCCCCACTATGGACTGGACTCTTACTATTATGTTGGATCCACTATGGACTGGACTCTCACAATATTATGTCAGACCCACTCGACATCCATTGCTTTCGGTCTCCCCTAGAGGGGGGGGGTTACCCACATATGCGGTCCTCTCCAAGGTTTCTCATAGTCATTCACATCGACGTCCCACTGGGGTGAGTTTTTCCTTGCCCGTATGTGGGCTTTGTACCGAGGATGTCGTTGTGGCTTGTGCAGCCCTTTGAGACACTTGTGATTTAGGGCTATACAAATAAAGATTGATTGATTGATTGATTGAGAACAAAAGTTATTCCTCGTTCTTTAGCAGGAGAAGATGTGAAGTTTGGTATTTGCTTTCAAACACATTTCTACTTTATGTCACAGATTTCCAACGATGACAACATGAGCGTGAAGTTCAGCGTGCAGGCCTTGGTCTACCCGGCACTCCAAGCTGTGGACTTCAACACGCCATCTTATCGGCAGAACCAAGACATGGTGTTGCTCTCTAGGCCGCTGATGGTGGACTTCTGGCTGCAGTACCTCGGCCTGGACCGCTCCTTCAAGGACCACTTCCTGTCCAACCGCTACCAGGCCGCCATCTTGCCGCAGCTCAGGGTGCGCGTCGACTGGACAGCCCTCCTGCCGCCAAAGTACAAGGACGGCTACGAGGTCGTTTCATGGCACGGTCAAACACGGCACGAGAGCCGTGTGCCGTCAGTTCTGCAGGATGTGCGTGCGGCGCCCCTGCTGGCGAGCTCGGCGGTGCTGGCCAGGTGCCCTCGTACGTACGTGGTGACTTGCGAGTACGACGTGCTGAGAGACGACGGGCTCATGTACGTGCGCCGCTTAAAGGATGCCGGCGTGGCGGTCACCAGCGAGCATTACGAGGACGGCTTTCACGGCTGCTTTAGCCTCACCTTGTTTCCTTTCCGCTTTGACGTCGGAGCGAAGATGCTTCGACGTTACATTTGTTGGATCGATGACAACTTGTAGATAAATGTAAGACATGAATATTTGACTGTAACTACAAAACCCAAAACCACTGAAGTGTGCACGTTGTGTAAAAGGTAAATAAAAACAGAATACAATGATTTGCAAATCTTTTCCAACTTATATTAAATTGAATAAATGATAAATAAATGGGTTATACTTGTATAGCGCTTTTCTACCTACAAGCAGAGGTGTGGACTCGAGTCACATGACTTGGACTCGAGTCAGACTCGAGTCATGAATTTGATGACTTTAGACTCGACTTGACAAAATGTAAAAAGACTTGCAACTCGACTTAGACTTTAACATCAATGACTTGTGACTTCACTTGGACTTGAGCCTTTTGAATTGACATGACTTGACATGACTTGCTACTTTCCCCAAAACCCAAAGATGAAAAAGTTATTCGGGAGCGCTCCGTATTTTTCATTGTGTACTTGTCTATCAGCGTTGCGTGTGTCAGCTGGTGTGCTCTCAGTACAACAGCCAATCAAATTAGATCTACTTTGTTTTCATCACACAGCATTCATCCAATCAAATTGCAGGACAACCAACGAAGAAGACATGTCCAAACCACACGCCAGTGAACAAAAAATGATACCTAAAATAATTTTGTTTGGGTATAAAAATTACGAGGTGGTCAACACAAAACGGTTTGCAGTATGCAACACATGCGGTTCGAAGATTACTGATGGAGAGGCAACAACTTCCAACTTCGTCCGGCATTTGAAGTTGCACAAAGAAGGGTAAGTTTTGAATGTAAGATAACGTTTATTGGCTAAGTAACGTGACTTTTATTTGCTGTTTAGTTAAATCAGTGAGGCTGTAAACTCACTGCTAACGTTATAACGTTATTGCAAACACGGGAATCTGTTGCAGTTCACTACCTTATTCATACTTTTTGTTCAGTGATTTTTTTTAAGCAGGGTTACGTTAGTCAATATATCACACGTAACGTTAGACTGCGGTCAGCAGCACCGCGTATTTTAGCCACCTAAAAAAAGACAAAAATAGTAAAATAAAGGTCAGTTAAAATGTATACTATATTATGAATATGTGTACCGTTTTAGCTAGCTTTCTGACATACTGTTGGTTGTTTACCTCAGTGGTCCCCAACCACCGGGCCGCGGCCCGGTACTGGTCCGTGGATCGATTGGTATCGGGCCGCACAAGAAATAATTTTTTTTTTCTTTTCTTTTTTTAATTAAATCAACATAAAAAACACAAGATACACTTACAAGTAGTGCACCAACCCAAAACAACTCTCTCCCCCCTTTTGTTCTGGGCATTGAACATGAAGACTCTTCCTTCACTGTTCCGAGTGGCCATGAGAGTCTTGGCAGTGCCTGCCTCCAAATCAAATCAAATCAACTTTATTTATAAAGCACATTTAAAATTTACCACAGGTGCTCCAGTGGAGCGAGTTTTCAGCCATGGTGGCATCATACTACGCCCCCATCGTGCACAAATGACTGACAGACTCTTGGCTAATTTGGTCTTTTGCAAATGCAATGCAGCATAGGGCCCTGACATATAAAAAGTACAACTTTTTTGTTATGTTCACGTATATGTCATGTTTTTTCAATGTTAACACTTTTGTACAAATAAGTACATTTGCACTTTATTTTTCAATGTGTTTGTTCTGTAAAGGAATGAGTTAATGTTTAAAATGACTGGTTAATAGTGCTATTATAAAGTGCAATGTCAGCACAATTTTCTTTCCTGCAATTTAAAATGCACTTGTTTTAATAAATAAATACAGCGTTTGAAAAGCATACACAATCTGTGTTAATATATTAGTCTGTGGTTAAAAGGACTTGAAAGGACTCGAAGCGCAAAATGCAGGACTTAGGACTTGACTTGAGACTTTCCAGTCTTGACTTTGGACTTGACTCGGGGCTTGCCTGTCTTGACTCGGGACTTGACTCGGACTTGAGGGCAAAGACTTGAGACTTACTTGTGACTTGCAAAACAATGACTTGGTCCCACCTCTGTCACGCACACATTCACACACTGATGGCGGGAGCTGCCATGCAAGGCGCTAACCAGCAGCCATCAGGAGCAAGGGGTGAAGTGTCTTGCCCAAGGACACAACGGACGTGACTAGGATGGTAGAAGGTGGGGATTGAACCCCAGTAACCAGCAACCCTCCGATTGCTGGCACGGCCACTCTACCAACTTCGCCACGCCGACTGCAAAGACAAGATATTTAATGTTGCTGCCCACTGCTCTCCTCACCTCCCAGGGGGTGAACAAGGGGATGGGTCGAATGTGTGTGTGACAATCATTGGTACTTTAACTTTATTTACTGACAGTGGTTTTCTGAAGTGTTCCTGAGCCCATGTGGTGATGTCCTTTACACACTGATGTCGCTTTTTGATGCAGTACCGCCTGCGGGATCGAAGGTCCCTAATATCATCGCTTATGTGCAGTGATTGCTCCAGATTCTCTAAACCTTTTGATGATATTACGGACGGTAGATGGTGAATTCCCTAAATTCCTTGCAAAAGCTCATTGAGAAATGATGTTCTTAAACTGTTCGACAATTTGCTCACGTATTTGTTCAGATGACCGTGTCCGCCAACTAGAGCAGAGTCATTCCGTAACTTTATATGCTGCGGACACATCTGCCAGCGTTAGCTGTAGTGAGCTGACTAGCCCAGTTTGTAGCAGCCCTAAGCGGCCTACAAACAGCGGTGAACTGGTTGAGACGCATAATAGATTTGGCCCTTTAGCTAGTCCTACACCCCAGTCTACCGGACACCACACCTTAGTCATAGGGGACTCCATCACCCAGAACATACAGCTCAGCAAACCAGCCATAATTAAGTGTATTCCCGGGACCTGAGCGCCTGACATTGAAGCTAATCTTAGAGAGCTTACTCGCAAAAGGCCTACTACACACGTACGACAGGCTAATCGCACCACTAGCTATGCAAACATAGTTGTACACGTTGGCTCCAATGAAACTAGGATGAGACAGTCAGAGATTACAAAGAGGAACCTAGCTAGGACTTGTAATCTCGCTATAAAGATGTCCAGGCATCAAGTACTTGTCTCTGGCCCCCTGCCTGCGAGAGGCAATGATGAGAGGTATTGCAGATTAGTCTCGCTTAACAAGTGGCTGGCTAGTTTTTGTAGAGAACAGGGACTAATATTTATTGATAATTGACCCTCTTTCTGGGGAAAAACGGGCTTGCTGAGGGACGGCCTTCCCACTAACCGAGAAGGCGCCATCACTCCGACTAGGAACATAGATTACTGTTTGAGTCACACTTGACTAACTACACTAGAGCACGCTCAAACACAGGCAATTAAAATGTCTGTTAGTCCGGGTGAGGAGTCAGTTAAGCTAGAACTAACCAGCGCCAGGCTGAAAAATTCCTGCAAACATAGCATTTCTCCAAGAATAACACACAACTCACATAATGTTTTTTCTGTAGTGACTGTGCCAGCAGTGAACATGCATTCTACGGAGGTGGCAAATTATGACGCATTAAATCAATTGCAGCACCAAGCAAACAATTTGAAGCTCACCATCATATCAATTCTTAGATGTGATCAAAATTATTTAAGGCGCACTACACAAAATAATCGTAACGATAATAATGTCACTACTACAGATAACATTAACAAAAAAAAACAGATCATCGTCTCCCAAAACGTTATTTGTTAATGAGGTCATTAGAGACAACAATTTTAACGTCATTGGTCTCAGCTAAACCTGGCTCAAACCAGATACATTTTTCCCGCTTAACGAGGCATCTACTCCAGTGACGTGCTGTCAGGGGAGGCAAGTGAGGCAGTGCCTCACCTTGCCACCAGGTGGCTTAACCATGAGATGTTAAAAAACAAAGTAATAAAATAAAACAAGTTTGAATATTTGTCTGTTGGTCTATGCTTTCTATGTGAATTTGATGTATATTTTGATCATTTTCATGGTCAAAATCGCGGAAATTCTGTGTTTCCTGATCAAAATAACAAGGCAGACGAGAAGTGAGGCAGACGCAGGTGGTGCCTCCACGGCTACACACAAAGGTTATTGAGCGTGTACGTGCGAGGGGGCGCGTGTTTATGAGGGGCCGTTAGGGACATTATTCAGAATGACTTCTCACATACACTACTGAAACACTCTTATTCACACTACTGAAATGCTCTCAAAATAAACAACTGAAATCTTTTTCTCACTTTTTCTACTGAAATAATCTCATAAACACTACTGAATATTTTTTTTCTCTCATGCACACACACACACACCTGGAGTTATGTTTCACTAGTATGTATAAACAAATTTCACCTGTGTGTGTGTGTGTGTGTGTGTGTGTGTGTGTGTGTGTGTGTGTGTGTGTGTGTGTGTGTGTGTGTGTGTGTGTGTGTGTGTGTGTGTGTGTGTGAGCTTTTTACACGTGCATGTGAGAGACAACAAATTCAGTATTATGTGTGTGTGGAGTTAAAAACTCAGAAGTGGCAGTAATCCATGCCCTACATGGTCAAAATCTGTGAAAACTACAATTCCCAGAATGCAGAGGTAAAATGGCCGCCAAATTACTAATTGAAGGCACAGTCAGACTCATTCACCAAACAAACTACATGGAAGGAAGAACAGCTAGCAGCCACAACCGCAAGATCCACTCAACAAGTTTCTCCAAACACACCAATGGTCGGTGAATATGCTTCATTTGATGACGGTCGAAATGAACCTGCAAGCTTGTTAAATTGCTTACTGAACTATCCTAATTTGTTTGCTTAAACTGCTGGCTTCAAGGTAAATTACTGCATTACATTTGAGCATTGATTGCATACTGTGTTTGACCAGTTTAAAGCTCATGTAAAAGTTTAAAGCTGAAGTTAAAATGTTAAAAGGTTTAAAGCTTAAGTTAAAATAGCAAATGGTTAAAGTTAAAAGATGTAAAGTCAAAGCTCATGGTTTAATGTTTAAAGTTTAGAACATCATGTTCCAGTCCGGTTTTAAAGCCCTCCACAGCACAGAGTCAGCGCTTCTAAAAGTTTTTAACGATATCCTCCTGTCCACTGATTCTGGTAAATATGTTGTCCTGGTGCTTTTAGATCTGTCTGCTGTGTTCCACACCGTCGACCACGCCACCTTAATCACTCGTCTTGAGAACTGTGTGGGCATTAAGGGCGCCGCCCTCAACTGGTTCCGGTCGTACCTAACCGACAGGAGTTTTTGTGTAAAAGTAGACAGTTTTATGTCGTCCACAGCTCCTTTACCACATGGGGTCCCCCAGGGCTCAATCCTTGCCCCAATTTTATTTGCGCTTTACCTTCTCCCCCTTGGTTCTATTTTTAGGAAGTACAGTATTGCATTTCATTTTTATGCCGATGATTGCCAGATTTATTTTCCCATGGCACAAAATAACACGGTTCAACGTCTTATTGACTGCCTGCACGACATCAAAGTCTGGCTTTCAGCTAACTTCCTGAGCCTAAATGAAGATAAAACAGAAGTTATGTTGTTCGGTCCAAGTCGCTCTCCCTCCCCCAACGTTGACCTCGGCACTCTGACCCCGTATCTCAGCGACTGTGTCACAAACCTGGGGGTAAAGTTTGACTCAGATTTTAAATTCGAAAAACAAATCAGCAGCGTCGTTCAAAAAAGCTTTTATCAATTACGCCAAATAGCGAAAGTGAAACCGCTTCTATCAAGACATGATCTTGAGAAATTAATCCACGCTTTTATCTCGACTCGTCTTGATTATTGTAATGCCCTGTATGTTGGCATTAGCCAGGCCTCCCTCGCCCGCCTGCAGCTCGTGCAGAACTCTGCTGCTCGTCTGCTAACACAGACCCGCAGACGTGAGCACATCACCCCTATTTTAGCGTCCCTTCACTGGCTCCCTGTGCGTTACCGAATACATTTTAAACTCCTTTTATTTGTTTTTAAATGTCTAAACAACCTCGCGCCAACCTATCTCTCCGACCTCCTTCAGCCTTACTGCCCCACCCGATCCTTAAGATCAGCCGATCAGCTGCTGTTGACGGTCCCTGACACAAGGCTGAAGCTTAGAGGTGACAGAGCTTTCGCCGTTGCTGCTCCCAAGCTCTGGAACGACCTACCCCTGAGTGTTAGACAAGCCTCCTCTCTTCCTGTTTTTAAATCTCTCTTAAAAACATACTTTTATTCCATGGCTTTTAACACTGAGTGATATCCATCCTGCAATGGCGCCCCATAATACACCTGCTGTGATCCTGTTTTTATGTTTTTTTTATTAATTCTATTTTAATTATTTATTTTTTATCGTGTTCTGTTTGTGTTGTGTTGTGTTTGCTCGGTACTCGTTTTATCTTTTAACCTGCTCATTGTACAGCACTTTGGCTACCCCTGTGGTAAATTTTAAATGTGCTCTATAAATAAAGTTGATTTGATTTGATTTGATTATTCAGAGGTTTAAAGGATAAATTCATGTTTAACTCTTGCTAAAAGTTAAAACCTAATGTAGAAAGTTTAAAACATTATTCAGCGGTTTAAAAGCATGTGTAAAACATTGTTTGAAAATACCTGTGTAATCACATTAACATCTCCGTTTCTGTGGTTTAAAGGTTTACAACCTACTGATGATTTTGAAGATCAACTGAAATTAAACCAACAATGATTCAAGTTGGAAAATAAAAAGTTGATTAATTGGGAATCATGAGTTGTCCCTGGGTCCTTTTTGGAGTAGAAGAGTGGAACTTAACAGTGTGCAAGGATTTCAGTTGTGTGTATGAGAGAATTTCATCAGTAAGAGAGGTTGCATTCCTTTTCAAACAAGTTTTTTATTTTTATTTTTTTAAAGCCAATTTGTTTTTGAACAAAATGTCTGCCTAACTGCTGACAAGTCGCTTAACCGAGGCAGGAGCTCTACTTCATAATTTGACGGCTTCAGTGGAGAATATAAGAACACTTTCAATGCAACAACGGTCTGTTGCACCTGCATGCCGCGACACAGCGTTGCTTTCTCCCAGAGGTGTGGACTCGAGTCACATGACTTGGACTCGAGTCAGACTCGAGTCATGAATTTGATGACTTTAGACTCGACTTGACAAAATGTAAAAAGACTTGCAACTCGACTTAGACTTTAACATCAATGACTTGTGACTTCACTTGGACTTGAGCCTTTTGAATTGACATGACTTGACATGACTTGCTACTTTCCCCAAAACCCAAAGATGAAAAAGTTATTCGGGAGCGCTCCGTATTTTTCATTGTGTACTTGTCTATCAGCGTTGCGTGTGTCAGCTGGTGTGCTGTCAGTACAACAGCCAATCAAATTAGATCTACTTTGTTTTCATCACACAGCATTCATCCAATCAAATTGCAGGACAATCAACGAAGAAGACATGTCCAAACCACACGCCAGTGAACAAAAAATGATACCTAAAATAATTTCGTTTGGGTATAAAAATTACGAGGTGGTCAACACAAAACGGTTTGCAGTATGCAACACATGCGGTTCGAAAATGACTGATGGAGAGGCAACAACTTCCAACTTCGTCCGGCATTTGAAGTTGCACAAAGAACGGTAAGTTTTGAATGTAAGATAACGTTTATTGGCTAAGTAACGTGACTTTTATTTGCTGTGTAGTTAAATCAGTGAGGCTGTAAACTCACTGCTAACGTTATAACGTTATTGCAAACACGGGAATCTGTTGCAGTTCACTACCTTATTCATACTTTTTGTTCAGTGATTTTTTTCAAGCAGGGTTACGTTAGTCAATATATCACACGTAACGTTAGACGGCGGTCAGCAGCACCGCGTATTTTAGCCACCTAAAAAAAGACAAAAATAGTAAAATAAAGGTCAGTTAAAATGTATACTATATTATGAATAAGTGTACCGTTTTAGCTAGCTTTCTGACATACTGTTGGTTGTTTACCTCAGTGGTCCCCAACCACCGGGCCGCGGCCCGCTACTGGTCCGTGGATCGATTGGTATCGGGCCGCACAAGAAATATATATATATATATATTTTTTCTTTTTTTAATTAAATCAACATAAAAAACACAAGATACACTTACAAGTAGTGCACCAACCCAAAACAACTCTCTCCCCCCTTTTGTTCTGGGCATTGAACATGAAGACTCTTCCTTCACTGTTCCGAGTGGCCATGAGAGTCTTGGCAGTGCCTGCCTCCAGTGCTCCAGTGGAGCGAGTTTTCAGCCATGGTGGCATCATACTACGCCCCCATCGTGCACAAATGACTGACAGACTCTTGGCTAATTTGGTCTTTTGCAGATGCAATGCAGCATAGGGCCCTGACATATAAAAAGTACAACTTTTTTGTTATGTTCACGTATATGTCATGTTTTTTCAATGTTAACACTTTTGTACAAATAAGTACATTTGCACGTTATTTTTCAATGTGTTTGTTCTGTAAAGGAATGAGTTAATGTTTAAAATGACTGGTTAATAGTGCTATTATAAAGTGCAATGTCAGCACAATTTTCTTTCCTGCAATTTAAAATGCACTTGTTTTAATAAATAAATACAGCGTTTGAAAAGCATACACAATCTGTGTTAATATATTAGTCTGTGGTTAAAAGGACTTGAAAGGACTCGAAACTCAAAATGCAGGACTTAGGACTTGACTTGAGACTTTCCAGTCTTGACTTTGGACTTGACTCGGGGCTTGCCTGTCTTGACTCGGGACTTGACTCGGACTTGAGGGCAAAGACTTGAGACTTACTTGTGACTTGCAAAACAATGACTTGGTCCCACCTCTGCTTTCTCCTCTCAACAGCCGAGCAGCCTGGAGCACTCGTTACGTTGCGAGTGTGCACCGCTGCATTATCAAGCGCAACGTTTCAGCTAATGAACATCGTGGCAAAAGGAGGAAAAGGTATTTAGACAGTATTTATTTCTAAATGATTGTTTAATCCCGCGAAATGTAAGGCAACATGCCTCTACTACAAACAAGTTAGCAACTAGTGTTTCCGCGGCTCCTAAGAGTCTGACATCCATTGCAAACTTGCCGTTTGCCTCGGAGGAAACGGAAAAAGTACACCGTCAAATCAGCGAGTAATGTTTGCAGCGTTGTTACTATGGTAACATGTCGAAATGTGAGTCACGTCGTGGTATGTCAGTAGCAGAGGTGGGACCAAGTCATTGTTTTGCAAGTCACAAGTAAGTCTCAAGTCTTTGCCCTCAAGTCCAAGTCAAGTCCCGAGTCAAGACAGGCAAGACCCGAGTCAAGTCCAAAGTCAAGACTGGAAAGTCTCAAGTCAAGTCCTAAGTCCTGCATTTTGAGTTTCGAGTCCTTCAAAGTCCTTTTAACCACAAACTAATATATTAACACAGATTGTGTATGCTTTTCAAACGCTGTATTTATTTATTAAAACAAGTGCATTTTAAATTGCAGGAAAGAAAATTGTGCTGACATTGCACTTCATAATAGCACTATTAACCAGTCATTTTAAACATTAACTCATTCCTTTACAGAACAAACACATTGAAAAATAAAGTGCAAATGTACTTATTTGTACAAAAGTGTTAACATTGAAAAAACATGACATATACGTGAACATAACAAAAAAGTTGTACTTTTTATATGTCAGGGCCCTATGCTGCATTGCATTTGCAAAAGACCAAATTAGCCAAGAGTCTGTCAGTCATTTGTGCACGATGTAGTATGATGCCACCATGGCTGAAAACTCGCTCCACTGGAGCACTGGAGGCAGGCACTGCCAAGACTCTCATGGCCACTTGGAACAGTGAAGGAAGAGTCTTCATGTTCAATGCCCAGAACAAAAGGGGGGAGAGAGGTTTTTTGGGTGGTGCACTACTTGTAAGTGTATCTTGTGTTTTTTATGTTGATTTAATTTAAAAAAAAATAAATAAATAAATAAATATTTCTTGTGAGGCCCGATACCAATCGATCCACGGACCAGTACCGGGCCGGTGGTTGGGGACCACTGAGGTAAACAACCAACAGTATGTCAGAAAGCTAGCTAAAACGGTACACATATTCATAATATAGTATACATTTTAACTGACCTTTATTTTACTATTTTTGTCTTTTTTTTAGGTGGCTAAAATACGCGGTGCTGCTGACCGCCGTCTAACGTTACGTGTGATATATTGACTAACGTAACCCTGCTTAAAAAAATCACTGAACAAAAAGTATGAATAAGGTAGTGAACTGTAACAGATTCCCGTGTTTGCAATAACGTTATAATGTTAGCAGTGAGTTTACAGCCTCACTGATTTAACTACACAGCAAATAAAAGTCACGTTACTTAGCCAATAAACGTTATCTTACATTCAAAACTTACCGTTCTTTGTGCAACTTCAAATGCCGGACGAAGTTGGAAGTTGTTGCCTCTCCATCAGTAATTTTCGAACCGCATGTGTTGCATACTGCAAACCGTTTTGTGTTGACCACCTCGTAATTTTTATACCCAAACAAAATTATTTTAGGTATCATTTTTTGTTCGCTGGCGTGTGGTTTGGACATGTCTTCTTCCTTGGTTGTCCTGCAATTTGATTGGATGAATGCTGTGTGATGAAAACAAAGTAGATCTAATTTGATTGGCTGTTGTACTGAGAGCACACCAGCTGACACACGCAACGCTGATAGACAAGTACACAATGAAAAATACGGAGCGCTCCCGAATAACTTTTTCATCTTTGGGTTTTGGGGAAAGTAGCAAGTCATGTCAAGTCATGTCAAGTCAAAAGGCTCAAGTCCAAGTGAAGTCACAAGTCATTGATGTTAAAGTCTAAGTCGAGTTGCAAGTCTTTTTACATTTTGTCAAGTCGAGTCTAAAGTCATCAAATTCATGACTCGAGTCTGACTCGAGTCCAAGTCATGTGACTCGAGTCCACACCTCTGTCAAATACTACTACTAATAATAATGGATTACATGTACTTAGCGCTTTTCTATCGACTAGATAAGGGGTCCCCAAACTACTGCCCGCGGGCCGGTTACGGCTCGCCAGCGTCCAAAATCCGGCCCGCGGGAAATTTTTATTTTTAATTTAAATCTGTCTTTTCCAATCCATTTTTTTGGTGTCCCCTAGCCACTCAAGCATATGATACCGTCTAAAAATGCATTTTCCCGTATGACTTATATTGTTTTAGCTGTTTTCATGTGATCTGATTGTTACATTCTTATTTCAGAGTCACCACACAGATGCATGACCATTTTAACAAGGACGGAATACACAACTTCTGGATTCATGGAGGTGGCTTCCAAACAACTTTTCTGCACACAAATATATTGTTTGGAATATTCAATAAAATTCACATAAACATATTATTTTTTCTCTCTCAAAAAAGGTTCCTTATGTCTTATTGTTCATATACTTTTCAATGTTTCTTGTAGTCAGACAACTGATATTGTTTGTCTAAAATTATAGTTTACCGTATTTTCCGCACCATAAGGCGCCCTGGGTTATAAGCCGCGCCTTCAATGAACGGCATATTTCAAAACT
Source organism: Nerophis lumbriciformis (assembly GCF_033978685.3). Lineage (NCBI taxonomy): Eukaryota > Metazoa > Chordata > Actinopteri > Syngnathiformes > Syngnathidae > Nerophis > Nerophis lumbriciformis. The sequence goes on from NC_084576.2 coordinate 3,322,799, forward strand.
TTGTCCACCTATAAGACGCCCGCGTGTTATAAGCCGCATCTAACTGCGCTAAAGGAATGTCAAAAAAACAGTCAGGTCAGTCAAACTTTAATAATATATTAAAAACCAGCGTGATGTGGGCGCGCACGGAGTCGTATATCAACATGGACGGAGCTGCGTGAAAAAAGCCACCCGGCCTCTTCGCGTAAACTTACCTTAACCACTCGCTCATCTTTTCTTCATCCATCCCTTCGAGTTAGCTTTTATGATGACGCCGGCTGGAAAGGTCTCTTTTGGCAAGGTCTTCCTTTTGAATATCACCATGGGTGGAAGTTTCTGGCCATTAGCATGGCAAGCTAGAACCACAGTGAAGGATGACTTCTCATTCCCTGTGGTGCGAATATTCACCGTACGTGCTCCCGTTGTATCCACAGTGCGGTTCACAGGAATATCAAAAGTCAGTGGAACCTCGTCCATGTTGATAATGTTCTCTGGCCGGATCTTTTTTTCAGCTATCTTGTTTTTACAATATGCACGGAAAGTAGCCAGCTTTTCTTGAAAGTCTTTAGGCAGTTGCTGTGAAATAGTAATCCGTGTGCGGATGGAGAGATTGCGTCTTTTCATGAACCGGATCCCTGTCGCTTAGTAGGAGCCATTTTGTGGTCTTTACAGATGTAAACACACAAAGGAAATGAAACGTACGGTAATATCCGCGCGCTTCTTCTTCTTCTACGCGGGCGGGTGGTTGCTTACAGTAGAAGAAGAAGCGCTTCCTGTTCTATGGGGGCGGGTGCTTACCTTGGCGGTTGCTTGCGTAGAAGAAGAAGCACTTCCTCTTCTACGGGGAAAAAAGATGGCGGCTGTTTACCGTAGTTGCGAGACCGAAACTTTATGAAAATGAATCTTAATATTAATCCATATATAAAGCGCACCGGGTTATAAGGCGCACTGTCAGCTTTTGAGAAAATTTGTGGTTTTTAGGTGCGCCTTATAGTGCGGAAAATACGGTAAGTTAATGTCTTAATATTTACACCTAGCCCCTAACATAAATACACTAATCATAAGACAAAAAAATTGTGTAGCACAAACGTTTGGGACAAGTTTGGGGAGATTTTGACAAAGTGTGTGGTGGTGGGGGGCTGGATGACATCATTAGTCAGATCATGTATTTTAAACAACTTTAAAACCTCAACGGTAGAAACATAAATGTTTACAGCACAAATGTATTGCAGTGTTATTTTGATATTTGCAATAATAAAGTGGACAACTTGTATAACAGGTTCCTTTTTTATTATTTTTTTTACAAAATGTTTAAACAAAACGTTAATTCGCAGAATACACTGCACAGGTGAAGAGAACATTTTAACAAACCTTATAATTCCCATGTTGCTCACTGAAAGTGCAGAATTGAAGTGAAAATGTCTATTCCATAGTTGCCATCATTTTCAAGTGGGTTCACTTGTTGAAAAATGTTCATTGTCGTCTCATTAATGTTTACATCTATGTCTGGAATTACAATGTTATTTGTCTGGAGTTCAGGTAGTGGACCTTCATCAATGCCATAGTAGTTGTCAGCATCAAAAATGCTGTTTATAGCTGGATGGATTCCTGCATTATTAATGACACCTGAATGCCACAGCTGAAGTGGTGTCTTTCCCCCTTGCGTTGAGATGCAGAGAAGTTGTTTGGAAGCCAAAGTAGAGCTCCTGCCTCGGTTAAGCTACTTGTCGGCAGTTAGGCAGGCATTTTGTTCACAAACAACTTGGCTTTAAAAATAAAATTTTAAAAAACTTGTCTGAAAAGGGGCGGGCATTATTGGTGACCGGAAGCGGAATGCAACTTCTCTCATATACCATGGTAAGATGCTCTCATACACATAACTGAAATTCTTGCACACATACTACTGAAATTGTTGTCTCTCACACGCACGTGGTGTGTGTGCGTGAGAGAAAAACATTTTAGTTGTTTACGTGAGAGCATTTCTGTAGTGTATGTGAGAGCATTTCAGTAGTATATATGAGAGCATTTCAGTAGTATATGTGAGAGCATTTCAGTAGTGTATGTGAGAGCATTTCAGTAGTGTGTATAAGAGTGTTTTAGTAGTGTGTGTGAGAGAAAAACATTTCAGTTTATGTGAGAGCATTTCAGTAGTGTATGTCAGAGGTAATTCTGAATAATGTCCCTAACGGCCCCTCATATTTATGTGTGTGTGTGTATGTATGTATGTATATATATATATATATATATATATATATATATATATATATATATATATATATATATACATCCATCCATCCATTTTCTACCGCATATTCCCTTCGGGGTCGCGGGGGCGCTGGAGCCTATCTCAGCTGCATTCGGGCGGCAGGCGATATATATATATATATATATATATATATATATATATATATATATATATATATATATATATGTTTCTGGGGGTACGTTTTTTTTAATATATACTGTATATATATATATTTTATTTTTTTAATTTATTTTTTAAATTATTATTTTTTATTTGCTTTAATCCCTACTAGTATTATTACTATTTATCAAAAAAAAAAATATATATATATATATTTTTTTTTTTTCTTTTCATTTTCCCCTCCCAAGGGCGGTTGCTGGTTGTTCCATCTCCATCGTTGGGGTCCCTTCGGGTGGGGTGGGTGGTTCCCGTGGCCCCGTGTTGGGCGGTCCTGCGGCGGCTGACATGGGTGGGGTGGCCTGGGGCAGGCCCCACCGTGTTCTCTGAGGGGTGGGGGTTGGGCTCGTGGGGGCCCGGTTGCTGGTGGGGCGGGGGCGGTTTTCCCGTCTGGTTGCGGGGAGTCTCTTGGCCCATCGGGCGGGGCGTCCCGTCTTTCTGCCCGTGTGGGGTGTGGTCTCTCACTGGCTTGGGGGATGGCTGTCCCCTGCTTCTCCAGTGCCTTGTCCTTTGCTGGCGACGTCTGTCTACGGCCTGCTGCTGGGTCTTCCGGGCGGCATGGTGGGCTGGGCTCTGGGGTTCCTGTCGCTGGCCGGCCTGGCTGCATGGGGCCGGTGGTCCCTTGTTCCCTGGGCGCCACACCTGCTGTTTTGGGTTGGGCTCTCTGGGTGGCTGGGGCCGTACTCTGGCTCCCGCACACACTGGGAGTCAAATATATTGTACATACAAACACACATATATACTCACATGCACACAGTTATTCATACGTACACACATAGGTACCTACGCTCCCACATACATACACAAATACAGTACATACTTACTCATTCAAAGTTCGTACATCCACACACACATTCATTGTACAAACATACATATACACATAGTGCACAATATATAGTACACTAGAGAACTGGTAGTACATTATAATGTTATTAGTAAAATAAAGTATCTGGTAGTATAATATAGTAGACTAGAGTACTGGTAGTACATTATAATGTTGTTAGTACAATTAAGTATCTGGCAGTCAATATGGTACACTAGAGTACTGGTAGTACATTATGTTGTTATTAGTACAATAAAGTGTATGGGAGTACAATAAAGTATCTGGTAGTACAATTTAGTACACTAGAGTACTGGTAGTACATGTTATTGTTAGTAGTACAATAAAGTATCTGACAGTACAATATATTACACTAGAGTACTGGTAGTACATTATAATGTTATTAGTACAATTAAGTATCTGGTAGTACAATATAGTACACTAGAGTAATGGTAGTACATTATAATGGTATAGTACAATTAAGTATCTGGCATTACAATATAGTACACTAGCGTACTGGTAGTATATTATGTTATTAGTACAATGAAATATCTGACAGTACAATATAGTACACTAGAGTACTGGTAGTATATTATAATGTTAGTAGTTCAATAAAGTATCTGATAGTACACTATAGTACAGTAAAGTACTGGTAGTACATTATAATGTTAGTAGTACAATAAAGTATCTGGTAGTACAATATAGTACACTAGAGTACTGGTAGTACATTATAATGTTATTAGTACAATTAAGTATCTGGCAGTACAATATAGTACACTAGAGTAATGGTAGTACATTATAATGGTATAGTACAATTAAGTATCTGGCATTACAATATAGTACACTAGCGTACTGGTAGTATATTATAATGTTAGTAGTTCAATAAAGTATCTGATAGTACAATATAGTACAGTAAAGTACTGGTAGTACATTATAATGTTAGTAGTACAATAAAGTATCTGGTAGTACAATATAGTACACTAGAGTACTGGTAGTACATAATAATGTTATTAGTACAATTAAGTATCTGGCAGTACAATATAGTACACTAGAGTAATGGTAGTACATTATAATGGTATAGTACAATTAAGTATCTGGCATTACAATATAGTACACTAGCGTACTGGTAGTATATTATGTTATTAGTACAATGAAATATCTGACAGTACAATATAGTACACTAGAGTACTGGTAGTATATTATAATGTTAGTAGTTCAATAAAGTATCTGATAGTACAATATAGTACAGTAAAGTACTGGTAGTACATTATAATGTTAGTAGTACAATAAAGTATCTGGTAGTACAATATAGTACACTAGAGTACTGGTAGTACATTATAATGTTATTAGTACAATTAAGTATCTGGCAGTACAATATAGTACACTGGAGTAATGGTAGTACATTATATTGCTAGTTGTACAATAAAGTATCTGGCAGCACAATATAGTACACTAGAGTACTGGTAGTACATTTTATTGTTAGTAGTACAATAAAGTATCTGACAGTACAATATATTACACTAGAGTACTGGTAGTACATTATAATGCTATTAGTACAATTAAGTATCTGGCAGTACAATATAGTACACTAGAGTAATGGTAGTACATTATAATGGTATAGTACAATTAAGTATCTGGCATTACAATATAGTACACTAGCGTACTGGTAGTATATTATGTTATTAGTACAATGAAATATCTGACAGTACAATATAGTACACTAGAGTACTGGTAGTATATTATAATGTTAGTAGTTCAATAAAGTATCTGATAGTACAATATAGTACAGTAAAGTACTGGTAGTACATTATAATGTTAGTAGTACAATAAAGTATCTGGTAGTATAATATAGTACACTAGAGTACTGGTAGTACATTATAATGTTATTAGTACAATTAAGTATCTGGCAGTACAATATAGTACACTGGAGTAATGGTAGTACATTATATTGCTAGTTGTACAATAAAGTATCTGGCAGCACAATATAGTACACTAGAGTACTGGTAGTACATTTTATTGTTAGTAGTACAATAAAGTATCTGACAGTACAATATATTACACTAGAGTACTGGTAGTACATTATAATGCTATTAGTACAATTAAGTATCTGGCAGTACAATATAGTACACTAGAGTAATGGTAGTACATTATAATGGTATAGTACAATTAAGTATCTGGCATTACAATATAGTACACTAGCGTACTGGTAGTATATTATGTTATTAGTACAATGAAATATCTGACAGTACAATATAGTACACTAGAGTACTGGTAGTATATTATAATGTTAGTAGTTCAATAAAGTATCTGATAGTACAATATAGTACAGTAAAGTACTGGTAGTACATTATAATGTTAGTAGTACAATAAAGTATCTGGTAGTACAATATAGTACACTAGAGTACTGGTAGTACATTATAATGTTATTAGTACAATTAAGTATCTGGCAGTACAATATAGTACACTGGAGTAATGGTAGTACATTATAATGTTGTTAGTACAATAAAGTAACTGGTAGTACAATATAGTGCACTAGAGTACTGGTAGTACATTATAATGTTATTATTACAATAAAGTATCTGTAGTACAATATAGACACACTAGAGTACTGGTAGTACATTATAATGTTATAAGTATTTGGTAGTACATGATGTTGTTGTAGTACAATGTAGTACAAAGAAAGCATTATGTTGAAGTAATCCTTGGAGTGAGTCACATGATCTCTAATCTGCTTTTGGACTTTCCAGTGACAACAACTGCTTTGTGATTGGAAACAGCTTTACATCGTGAGAAATGTAGACACGGCTTCTATTGGTCAATATTACTATTATGTGTGTGTGTGTGTGTGTGTGTGTGTGTGTGTGTGTGTGTGTGTGTGTGTGTGTGTGTGTGTGTGTAAGGTGCACACCCGTCACTCACGTCCATTTGCCACAATGAAACCTGCGGCTGCGGTTCTGCTGCTGCTACTTAGCCCGCTTGCAGTCTTTGGTCTGGTTCTGACCCAGGAGGACTCCGTCAGGCCTTGGGCGGGAGAAGCGAGGACAGAGGAACCAGAGGACGCAGATCTTCCCCCAGAACTCCCACTCATCTGGAAAGAGTTAGTCGGGCTGAGGCACCTGGTTCTGAGCCTGCAGACTGTGATGGTGGATCAGCGCCAGGCACTCCGGACCGCTGAGAGTCGCCTAAGGGACGGTCAGGTGGAGGTGGAGCATCAGAGGCAAGCTCTGGACTCTCTGCAGGTAAAGATGGAGGCCGACAGGAAGTTGCTGACTGAGCTGACCAGGGCCCTGAAAGGGAGCCAGGATTGGACTGCAGGTGAGTCCACCTAGATCAGGTCTTTAGATGAGGCTGAGTCCTTCTCAAATAGTGGGGCGGGATATGTGTGACCGAGGAAAAAATGCTTGAGGGACTGAGATTACGTTTGCAGTCCTGGCAGGTTGATAATGGAATGTTGATGAACATTTGACATGGAGATACAGGTAAAAGCCAGTAAATTAGAATATTTTGAAAAACTTGATTTATTTCAGTAATTGCATTCAAAAGGTGTAACTTGTACATTATATTTATTCATTGCACACAGACTGATGCATTCAAATGTTTATTTCATTTAATTTTGATGATTTGAAGTGGCAACAAATGAAAATCCAAAATTCCGTGTGTCACAAAATTAGAATATTACTTAAGGCTAATACAAAAAAGGGATTTTTAGAAATGTTGGCCAACTGAAAAGTATGAAAATGAAAAATATGAGCATGTACAATACTCAATACTTGGTTGGAGCTCCTTTTGCCTCAATTACTGCGTTAATGCGGCGTGGCATGGAGTCGATGAGTTTCTGGCACTGCTCAGGTGTTATGAGAGCCCAGGTTGCTCTGATAGTGGCCTTCAACTCTTCTGCGTTTTTGGGTCTGGCATTCTGCATCTTCTTTTTCACAATACCCCACAGATTTTCTATGGGGCTAAGGTCAGGGGAGTTGGCGGGCCAATTTAGAACAGAAATACCATGGTCCGTAAACCAGGCACGGGTAGATTTTGCGCTGTGTGCAGGCGCCAAGTCCTGTTGGAACTTGAAATCTCCATCTCCATAGAGCATGTCAGCAGCAGGAAGCATGAAGTGCTCTAAAACTTGCTGGTAGACGGCTGCGTTGACCCTGGATCTCAGGAAACAGAGTGGACCGACACCAGCAGATGACATGGCACCCCAAACCATCACTGATGGTGGAAACTTTACACTAGACTTCAGGCAACGTGGATCCTGTGCCTCTCCTGTCTTCCTCCAGACTCTGGGACCTCGATTTCCAAAGGAAATGCAAAATTTGCATGGTTGGGTGATGGTTTGGGGTGCCATGTCATCTGCTGGTGTCGGTCCACTCTGTTTCCTGAGATCCAGGGTCAACGCAGCCGTCTACCAGCAAGTTTTAGAGCACTTCATGCTTCCTGCTGCTGACCTGCTCTATGGAGATGGTGATTTCAAGTTCCAACAGGACTTGGCGCCTGCACACAGCGCAAAATCTACCCGTGCCTGGTTTACGGACCATGGTATTTCTGTTCTAAATTGGCCCGCCAACTCCCCTGACCTTAGCCCCATAGAAAATCTGTGGGGTATTGTGAAAAGGAAGATGCAGAATGCCAGACCCAAAAACGCAGAAGAGTTGAAAGCCACTATCAGAGCAACCTGGGCTCTCATAACACCTGAGCAGTGCCAGAAACTCATCGACTCCATGCCACGCCGCATTAACGCAGTAATTGAGGCAAAAGGAGCTCCAACCAAGTATTGAGTATTGTACATGCTCATATTTTTCATTTTCATACTTTTCAGTTGGCCAACATTTCTAAAAATCCCTTTTTTGTATTAGCCTTAAGTAATATTCTAATTTTGTGACACACGGAATTTTGGATTTTCATTTGTTGCCACTTCAAATCATCAAAATTAAATGAAATAAACATTTGAATGCATCAGTCTGTGTGCAATGAATAAATATAATGTACAAGTTACACCTTTTGAATGCAATTACTGAAATAAATCAAGTTTTTCAAAATATTCTAATTTACTGTATATGGAATTACGTTTCCATCTGTAGTCCTGGCAGGTTGATATTGGAATGAGGACATTTGACATGAAGATGTGTGGGATTACGTTTCCTTATGCAGTCCTGGCAAGTTTGATGATGGATTGTTGACAAACATGTGACATGGAGATGTGTGAAATGAAGTTTCCATGTGCAGTCCTGGCAAATTGATGTTGGAATATTGACGAATACCAAACATGGAGATGTGTAGGATTACGTTTCCTTATGCAGTCCTGGCAAGTTTATGTTGGAATGTTGATAAACATTTGTCATGGAGATGTGTGAGATTATGTTTCCTTCTGCAGTCCTGGCAGGGTGATGTTGGAATGTTGATGAACACTTGACATGGAGATATATGGAATTACGTTTCCATCTGTAGTCCTGGCAGGTTGATATTGGAATGAGGACATTTGACATGAAGATGTGTGGGATTACGTTTCCTTATGCAGTCCTGGCAAGTTTGATGATGGATTGTTGACAAACATGTGACATGGAGATGTGTGAAATGAAGTTTCCATGTGCAGTCCTGGCAAATTGATGTTGGAATATTGACGAATACCAAACATGGAGATGTGTAGGATTACGTTTCCTTCTGCAGTCCTGGCAAGTTTATGTTGGAATGTTGATAAACATTTGTCATGGAGATGTGTGAGATTATGTTTGCAGTCTTGGCAGGTTGATGTTGGAATGTTGATGAACATTTGACATGGATATATGTGAGATTACGCTTGCAGTCCAAGCAAATTAATATTGGAATGTTGATGAACATTTGACATGGAGATGTGTGAGATTACCTTTCCTTCTGCAGTCCTGACAGGTGGATGTTGGAATGTTGATGAACACTTGACATGGAGATATATGGAATTACGTTTCCATCTGTAGTCCTGGCAGGTTGATATTGGAATGAGGACATTTGACATGAAGATGTGTGGGATTACGTTTCCTTATGCAGTCCTGGCAAGTTTGATGATGGATTGTTGACAAACATGTGACATGGAGATGTGTGAAATGAAGTTTCCATGTGCAGTCCTGGCAAATTGATGTTGGAATATTGACGGATACCAAACATGGAGATGTGTAGGATTACGTTTCCTTCTGCAGTCCTGGCAAGTTTATGTTGGAATGTTGATAAACATTTGTCATGGAGATGTGTGAGATTATGTTTGCAGTCTTGGCAGGTTGATGTTGGAATGTTGATGAACATTTGACATGGATATATGTGAGATTACGCTTGCAGTCCAAGCAAATTAATATTGGAATGCTGATGAACATTTGACATGGAGATGTGTGAGATTACCTTTCCTTCTGCAGTCCTGACAGGTGGATGTTGGAATGTTGATGAACACTTGACATGGAGATATATGGAATTACGTTTCCATCTGTAGTCCTGGCAGGTTGATATTGGAATGAGGACATTTGACATGAAGATGTGTGGGATTACGTTTCTTTATGCAGTCCTGGCAAGTTTGATGATGGATTGTTGACAAACATGTGACATGGAGATGTGTGAAATGAAGTTTCCATGTGCAGTCCTGGCAAATTGATGTTGGAATATTGACGAATACCAAACATGGAGATGTGTAGGATTACGTTTCCTTCTGCAGTCCTGGCAGTTTGCTGTTGGAATGTGGATGAAAATTTGACATGGAGATGTGTGACATTACGTTTGCTTCTGCAGACCTGGCACGTTGATGTTGGATAGTTGATGAACATTTGACATGGATATGTTCGAGATTAGGTTTGCAGTACTGGCAGGTTGATGTTGGAATGAGAACATTTGACATGGAGTTGTGTGAGATTACGTTTGCAGTCCTGGCAGGTTTCATATTGGAATGAGGACATTTGACATGGAATTGTGTGAGATTGTTTCCTTCTTTAGTCCTGGCAAATTGATGTTGGAATGAAGTTATTTGACATGGAGATGTGTGAGATTACGTTTCCATTTGCAGTTCTGGCAAATTAATGCTGGAATGTTGATGAACATTTGACATGGAGATATGTGACATTACGTTTACAGTCCTGGCAGGTTGATGTTGGAATGAGGACATTTGACATGGATATGTCAAATGTGCTGAAAATGATTAATTTCCCCTCAGGGATTAATAAAGTATTTCTGATTCTGATTCTGGTGTGGGATTACGTTTCCTTCTACAGTCCTGGCAAATTGATGTTGGAATGAGGTCATTTGACATCCAGATTGGTGAGATTACGTTTCTTTCTGCAGTCTTGGCAGGTTGATGTTGGAATGTTGATCAACATTTGACATGGATAAGTGTGAGATTATGTTTGCATCTGCAGTTCTAGCAAATTGATGTTGGAATAAGGACATTTGACATGGAGATGTGTGAGACTATGTTTCCTTCTGCAGTGCTGGCAGTTTGATGTTGGAATGTTGAGGAACATTTGACATGGAGATGTGTGAGATTACATTTGCAGTCCTGGCAAATTGATGTTGGAATGAGGACATTCGACATGGAGTTGTGTGAGATTACGTTTCCATTTGCAGTTCTGGCAAATTAATGTTGGAATAATGATGAACATTTGACATGGAGATGTGTGAGATTACGTTTCTATCTGCAGTCCTTGCTGGTTGATGTTGGAATGAAGACATTTGACATGGAGATGTGTGATATTACGTTTCCTTCTGCAGTCCTGGCTGGTTGAAGTTGGAATTCTGATGACCATTTGACATGGATTTGTGAGAGACTATGTTTCCTTCAGCAGTCCTGGCAAATTGATGTTGGAATAAGGACATTTGACATGGAGATGTGTGAGACTATGTTTCCTTCTGCAGTGCTGGCAGTTTGATTTTGGAATGTTGAGGAACATTTGACATGGGGATGTGTGAGATTACGTTTGCTTCTGCAGTCCTGGCAAATTGATATTGGAATGTTGATGAACATCTGACATGGAGATGTGTGAGATTACATTTGCAGTCCTGGCAAATTGATGTTGGAATGAGGACATTCGACATGGAGTTGTGTGAGATTACGTTTGCAGTCCTGGCAGTTTGATTTTGGACTGAGGACATTTGACACGGAGTTGTGTGAGATTCCGTTTCCTTCTTCAGTCCTGGCAAGGTTTTGTTGGAATGAGGACATTTGACATGGAGATGTGTGAGATTATGTTTCCTTCTGTAGTCCTGGCAGGTTGATGTTGGAATGTTGATGAACATTTAACATGGAGATGTGTGAGATTACATTTCCATTTGCAGTTCTGGCAAATTAATGTTGGAATAATGATGAACATTTGACATGGAGATGTGTGAGATTACCTTTCTATCTGCAGTCCTTGCTGGTTGATGTTGGAATGAAGACATTTGACATGGAGATGTGTGATATTACGTTTCCTTCTGCAGTCCTGGCTGGTTGAAGTTGGAATTCTGATGACCATTTGACATGGATTTGTGAGAGACTATGTTTCCTTCAGCAGTCCTGGCAAATTGATGTTGGAATGAGGACATTTGACATGGAGATGTGTGAGATTATGTTTCCTTCTGCAATCCTGGCAGTTTGCTGTTGGAATGTGGATGAAAATTTGACATGGAGATGTGTGACATTACGTTTGCTTCTGCAGACCTGGCACGTTGATGTTGGATAGTTGATGAACATTTGACATGGATATGTTCGAGATTAGGTTTGCAGTACTGGCAGGTTGATGTTGGAATGAGAACATTTGACATGGAGTTGTGTGAGATTACGTTTGCAGTCCTGGCAGGTTGATATTGGAAAGAGGACATTTGACATGGAATTGTGTGACATTGTTTCCTTCTGCAGTCCTGGCAAATTGATGTTGGAATGAGGTTATTTGACATGGAGATGTGTGAGATTACGTTTTTCTTCTGCAGTCCTGGCAGGTTGATGTTAGAATGATGGTGAACATTTAACATGGAGATGTGTGAGGTTACATTTCCTTTTGCAGTCCTCGCAGGTTGATGTTGGAATGTTGATGAATATTTGACACTATGATGTGTGAGATTACATTTGCAGTCCTAGCAGGTTAATTTGGGATGTTGATGAACATTTGACATGGAGATGTGTGAGATTAAATTTGCAGTCCTGGCAGGTTGATGTTGGAATGTTGATGAACATTTGACACTGTGATGTGTGGGATTACATTTGCAGTTCTGGCAAGTTTATGTTGGAATTTTGATGAACATTTGACGTGGAGATGTGTGAGATTACGATTGCAGTCCTGGCAGGTTGATGTTGGAATGTTGATGAACATTTGACATGGAGATATGTGAGATTACGTTTTCATCTGCAGTCCTTGCTGGTTGATGTTGGAATGAAGAAATTTTACATGGAGATGTGTAATATTACGTTTCCTTCTGCAGTGCTGGCAGGTTGATGTTGGAATGTTGATGAACATTTGACATGGAGATATGTGAGATTACGTTTTCATCTGCAGTCCTTGCTGGTTGATGTTGGAATGAAGAAATTTTACATGGAGATGTGTAATATTACGTTTCCTTCTGCAGTCCTTGCAGGTTGATGTTGTAATTCTGATGACCATTTCACATGGAGATGTGTGAGTCTACGTTTGCTTCTGCATTTCTAGCGTATTGATGTTGGAATAAGGACATTTGACATGGAGTTGTGTGAGATTATGTTTCCTTCTGCAGTGCTGGCAGGTTGATGTTGGAATGTTGATGAACATTTGACATGGAGATGTGTGACATTACGTTTCCATCTGCAGTCCTTGCTGATTGATGTTGGAATGAAGACATTTGATATGTAGATGTGTGATATTCCGTTTTTGTCTGCAGTCCTTGCAGGTTGATGTTGTAATTCTGATGACCATTTCACATGGAGATGTGTGAGACTACGTTTGATTCTGCAGTTCTAGCAATTTGATGTTGGAATAAGGACATTTGACATGGAGATGTGTGAGATTACGTTTCCTTCTGCAGTGCTGGCAGGTTAATGTTGGAATCTTGATAAACATTTGACATGGATATGTGTGAGACTATGTTTCCTTCTGCAGATCTGGCACGTTGATGTTGGAATGAGGACATTTGATATGGAAATGTTTGAGATTATGTTTCCTTCTGCAATCCTGGCAGGTTGATGTTGGAATTTTGATGAACATTTGACATGGAGATGTGTGAGATTACGTTTGCTTCTGCTGTCCTGGCAAATTGATGTTGGATAGTTGATGAACATTTGACATGGAGATGTTCGAGATTAGGTTTGCAGTACTGGCAGGTTGATGTTAGAATGAAGACATTTGACATGGAGTTGTGTGATATTGTTTCTTACTTCAGTCCTGGCAAATTGATGTTGGAATGAGGTTATGGAGTGAGATTACGTTTTCTGATGCAATCCTGGCAGGTTGATGTTGGAATGTTGATGAACATTTGACACTGTGATGTGTGAGATTACGTTTGCAGTCCTGGCAGGTTGATGTTGGAATGTTGATGAACATTTGACATGGAGATGTGAGAGATTACATTTGCAGTCCTGTCAGGTTGATGTTGGAATGTTGATGAACATTTGACACTGTGATGTGTGGGATTACGTTTGCAGTCCTGGCAGGTTGATGTTGGAATGTTGATGAACATTTGACATGGAGATATGTGAGATTACGTTTCCTTCTGCAGTCCTGGCTGGTTGATGTTGTAATTCTGATGACCATTTCACATGGAGATGTGTGAGATTACGTTTGCTTCTGCAGTTCTAGCAAATTGATGTTGGAATAAGGACATTTGACATGGAGATGTGTGAGATTATGTTTGCTTCCGCAGTCCTGGCAAATTGATGTTGGAATGTTGATGAATATTTGACACTGTGATGTGTGAGATTACGTTTGCAGTCCTGGCAGGTTGATGTTGGAATGTTGATGAACATTTGACACTGTGATGTGTGAGATTACGTTTGCAGTCCTGGCAGGTTGATGTTGGAACGTTGATGAACATTTGACATGGAGATGTGAGAGATTACATTTGCAGTCCTGTCAGGTTGATGTTGGAATGTTGATGAACATTTGACACTGTGATGTGTGGGATTACGTTTGCAGTCCTGGCAGGTTGATGTTGGAATGTTGATGAATATTTGACACTGTGATGTGTGAGATTACGTTTGCAGTCCTGGCAGGTTAATGTTGGAATGTTGATGAACATTTGACATGGAGATGTGTGAGATTACGTTTGCAGTCCTCGCAGGTTGATGTTGGAACGAGGACGAACCTTCAAAACAAGTTCACAATCTTTAAAAGGACTTGATCAGTATCATGCGTTAAACGCTGTGCACTACAAAAGCTCAATAACAAACGACCAAGCGTTCTCAGGGTTCACTAAAATCCTGATGAGAAACTTATTGTATTCATTTAAATGAAGTAGGCACTTTAGATTTTTTGGTTTACAGACTAAACAATATCAAACAAACATTTAGCTGTTTGGCCAAAATACCCAGCAATATGTTTGGAGGAGAAAAGGTGAGGCCTTTAATCCCAGGAACACCATCCCTATTGTCAAGCATGGTGGTAGTAGTATTATGCTCTGGGCCTGTTTTGCTGCCAATGGAACTGGTGCTTTACAGAGAATAAATGTGACAATGAAAAAGGAGGACTACCTCCAAATTCTTCAGGACAACCTAAAATGATCAGACCGGAAGTTGGGTCTTGGGCGCAGTTGGGCGTTCCAACAGGACAATGACCCCAAACACACGTCAAAAGTGGTAAAGGAATGTCTAAATCAGGCTAGAATTTAGATTTTACAATGACTTTCCCAAAGTCCTGACTTAAATGTGTGGACAATGCTAAAGAAACAAGTCCATGTCAGAAAACAAACAAATTTAGCTGAACTGCACCAATTTTTTCAAGAGGAGTGGTCAAAAATTCAACCAGAAGCTTACCAGAAGTTTGAGGATGGCTACCAAAAGCGCCTTATTGCAGTGAAACTTGCCAAGGAACATGTAAGCAAATATTAACATTGCTGTATGTATACTTTTGACCCAGCAGATTTGGTCACATTTTCAGGAGAACCATAATAAATTCATTTAAAAGAAAAAACTTCATGAATGATTTTTGTGACCAACAAGTATGTGCTCCAATCACTCTATCACAAAAAAAAAAAAGAGTTAATTATTGGAAATTCAAGACAGCCATGACATTATGTTCTTTACAAGTGGATGTAAACTTACGATTGTGACTGTAGGTATATATGTATATAAGCAGTGTTGGGACTAACGCGTTACAAAGTCGTTAGTTTCGGCGGTAACTAGTAATCTAACGCGTTATTTTTTTATATTCAATAACTCAGTTACCGTCAGAGGTGGGACCAAGTCATTGTTTTGCAAGTCACAAGTAAGTCTCAAGTCTTTGCCCTCAAGTCCGAGTCAAGTCCCGAGTCAAGACAGGCAAGCCCCGAGTCAAGTCCAAAGTCAAGACTGGAAAGTCTCAAGTCAAGTCCTAAGTCCTGCATTTTGAGTTTCGAGTCCTTTCAAGTCCTTTTAACCACAGACTAATATATTAACACAGATTGTGTATGCTTTTCAAACGCTGTATTTATTTATTAAAACAAGTGCATTTTAAATTGCAGGAAAGAAAATTGTGCTGACATTGCACTTTATAATAGCACTATTAACCAGTCATTTTAAACATTAACTCATTCCTTTACAGAACAAACACATTGAAAAATAAAGTGCAAATGTACTTATTTGTACAAAAGTGTTAACATTGAAAAAACATGACATATACGTGAACATAACAAAAAAGTTGTACTTTTTATATGTCAGGGCCCTATGCTGCATTGCATTTGCAAAAGACCAAATTAGCCAAGAGTCTGTCAGTCATTTGTGCACGATGGGGGCGTAGTATGATGCCACCATGGCTGAAAACTCGCTCCACTGGAGCACTGGAGGCAGGCACTGCCAAGACTCTCATGGCCACTCGGAACAGTGAAGGAAGAGTCTTCATGTTCAATGCCCAGAACAAAAGGAGGGGAGAGTTTTTTTTGGGTTGGTGCACTACTTGTACGTGTATCTTGTGTTTTTTATGTTGATTTAATTTAAAAAAAAAAAAATTCTTGTGCGGCCCGATACCAATCGATCCACGGACCAGTACCGGGCCGCGGCCCGGTGGTTGGGGACCACTGAGGTAAACAACCAACAGTATGTCAGAAAGCTAGTTAAAACGGTACACATATTCATAATATAGTATACATTTTAACTGACCTTTATTTTACTATTTTTGTCTTTTTTTTAGGTGGCTAAAATACGCGGTGCTGCTGACCGCCGTCTAACGTTACGTGTGATATATTGACTAACGTAACCCTGCTTAAAAAAATCACTGAACAAAAAGTATGAATAAGGTAGTGAACTGCAACAGATTCCCGTGTTTGCAATAACGTTATAACGTTAGCAGTGAGTTTACAGCCTCACTGATTTAACTACACAGCAAATAAAAGTCACGTTACTTAGCCAATAAACGTTATCTTACATTCAAAACTTACCGTTCTTTGTGCAACTTCAAATGCCGGACGAAGTTGGAAGTTGTTGCCTCTCCATCAGTAATTTTCGAACCGCATGTGTTGCATACTGCAAACCGTTTTGTGTTGACCACCTCGTAATTTTTATACCCAAACGAAATTATTTTAGGTATCATTTTTTGTTCACTGGCGTGTGGTTTGGACATGTCTTCTTCGTTGGTTGTCCTGCAATTTGATTGGATGAATGCTGTGTGATGAAAACAAAGTAGATCTAATTTGATTGGCTGTTGTACTGAGACCACACCAGCTGACACACGCAACGCTGATAGACAAGTACACAATGAAAAATACGGAGCGCTCCCGAATAACTTTTTCATCTTTGGGTTTTGGGGAAAGTAGCAAGTCATGTCAAGTCATGTCAATTCAAAAGGCTCAAGTCCAAGTGAAGTCACAAGTCATTGATGTTAAAGTCTAAGTCGAGTTGCAAGTCTTTTTACATTTTGTCAAGTCGAGTCTAAAGTCATCAAATTCATGACTCGAGTCTGACTCGAGTCCAAGTCATGTGACTCGAGTCCACACCTCTGCATCTTTTACTCCATACTAACAGCGTGTCGACCCAGACACATGTTGTATGAGGCTTCTGCAAACACACGCAAGTTGTTGCAAGACATACTTGAGAAACAGCCATACATGTCACACTGAGGGTGGTCATATTTTATTTTATTTATTTTTTAACACTGTTACAAATACGCGCCACACTGTGAACCCACACTAAACAAGAATGACAAACACATCTCGGGAGAACATCCGCACCTAAACACAACATAAACACAACAGAATTAATACCTGTTTGTTCTGTTGTGTTTATGTTTTTGTTTTGTAGCCCTAACTCTTCCGGGCTACAAACCCCCACCCCCCCGCTACCACCACCCCCCCCCCCCCCCCCCCCCCCCCCCCCCCCCCCCCCGGTAGCTTCCAAAGCACTCCGGCGAAGGACCGAGCGACAATACAAAAGTGTGGTGCACTGGACCCCAGCGGTGATACTCCGACAGAGAGTCGCTGGGCGAATCAGACGTGTAACACGTTAGTGGTGATGTTAGCCTGTTCGGGGCTAATTGTGCTACCATAACTGTAAACTCCACAAATTCATGAATAAAGACATTTAATGATGTATGAAATGATCGTACACCGAGATATTGGTCGCACACCGAGGCATACAATATTTGGCTCCATTGCCAAATATTGTGCTCCATTGTGAAAATAACACAAATAGAGGCTTTCGTGAATCGAGGTTCCACTTTATTTAGATTAGGGCTAAGGTTAAGGTTTTCATTGTATATTAGTTTGACCCCCCACCCCTTTTAAAGGGATGGGCAATATGTGCACTCTAGAGATGCGCGGTTTGCGGACACAACCGCGGAGTCCGCGGATTATCCGCGGATCGGGCGGATGAAATTAAAAAAACTAAGATTTTATCCGCTTGCGGGTCGGGTCGGGCGGATTAATTTTTTTTTTTTTTTTTTTTTTTTTGCGGGTGGCAGTTAAACCAATTCGGAAATATATATACATAGTTAAATGTTGTTACCCACA
The DNA here is from genome assembly GCF_033978685.3 of Nerophis lumbriciformis. Taxonomy (NCBI): domain Eukaryota; kingdom Metazoa; phylum Chordata; class Actinopteri; order Syngnathiformes; family Syngnathidae; genus Nerophis; species Nerophis lumbriciformis. Next base: position 3,341,107 of record NC_084576.2, read on the forward strand.
TACGAAAAACGAGCAGGCACCTGCTGCATATGCCACAACAGAAGAAAAAAAAAGAAAAGAGATGGACACTTTTACGCAGCGGAGAAGGGACGCCTCGCCGGGGTCCGGGACCGAGGCCCCTTCCCCCGAGAGGGCCCCACCGGGAGCCGTAGCTGAGGCGATCCGCGAGAAGGGCCCGACGCACGTCCAGGGTCACTACCGCGCCCACCGCACCGACACCCCGCCTCGTCCGCTTTCGCCGCGGCCGGCGTCACGCGCAGCAGGTAAGCAGCTTACCTGCCCGCCACCCCCGTGGCCGGGGGCTCGTAACATGGGTCACTCCGCGTGCTCCGCCCGCGCAGCTTGCCTGCTTGCCACCCCTGTTGCCGGGGGCGCGTAACAGGGGTCACTCCGCGCGTAGTGCGCTCATGAAAGGGGTGGGGCTCACCCTGGTTGATATAGAGAGCAGGACGGTGGCCATGGAAGTTGGAACCCGCTAAGGAGTGTGTAACAACCCACCTGCCGAATCAACTAGCCCTGAAAATGGATGGCGCTGGAGCGTGGGCCCATATCTGGCCGTCGCCGGCAGCGAGACGCGCTTGGAGGTGCGCTCAGCGCGGCTCCCATATGATTGCGCACTGGTGTGCGTCTGGGTCGTGACAGCGTGGCACGCGAATGTCTGTGCATTGGATCAGTCTCCTTTCTTTAACAGGCAAAAGCTTTATAACCTCACCATACCTGCCAACTTTTAAATCAGAAAAACCTAGTAGCCAGGGTCCAAGGGCCGCAGGCCCCGGTAGGTCCAGGACAAAGTCCTGGTGGAGGGTTCAGGGCTTCGCCCCCCGACGCAAAATGACTATTAGCATTCAGACAGGTTAAAATGTTGCTAAAACCATCACTTTTCTATCAGTCACAGTGACTTTTCAAAACAAAAATATTACAGCAAAAATCATATGGGTTGATTGACATGTTTATTCTGTAAGCTAACTTCAATAGTTTGAAATTATTTTGACAGTTAATGCCAGTTATCCTGTCAACCTTTCACAAGACTTCAATTTGTTAATTGAAAGTATAAATAGTATAAACACTTTTTACAGTATGTCGTGCTGTGAAATACAGCCGACAGGATTGTGCATGCATGGTGCAGGAGAACAAAGGACTTCTTTCATTTAAGGTTTGTGATAAACCATCAAACTCATTCGTTAAAAGGACTCTATAGTAATATAAAGCGAATTTTTCTGGACATTATCATGCAAGAAAAGTTTATTTTTGGGATCGCGATCACCGCGTAATGATTTTTAAAGGTTGCATTACATTATTAACTGTCCCATGTGATCAGCCAGTGCGATTGGAAGTCCATGCTCAATTATTGCCTCCGTAAATAAAACTTCGGCATTTATCACATCCAAAGAATCTGTTTGGGCGACGAAAAACGTTGAAAGTTTTCCACTTGTATCGCTAGCAACGGCATTAGACTTGTGTTTTTTTGTCCCAACGTGGTCTTTTACATCGCTAATTCCTCCGTGTCCGATCGAAAAATCTTGTCTGCACAAGGTGCAATTCGCGTAGTTTTCACCCTTTTTTTAATTTTTTTATTAATATTAGATATATAACAACGGGCGGATGGTGGGCGGGTGCAGTTCTGATCAAACGTTACATCGGGTGGATGGCGGATGGTTGACGACTTTCTGCCGCGGTTGCGGATGAAATAATTGCCTATCCGCGCATCTCTAGTGCACTCGTATAGTCAGGAGGAGATGTCTCGTTAAGCGGGAAAAATGTATCTGGTTTGAACCAGGTTTCGCTGAGACCAATGACGTTAAGATTGTTGTCTTTAATGACCTCATTGACTAATAACGTTTTGGGAGACAATGATCTGATGTTTAAAAAGCCCATATTATAGGTAGTGGGCTGTTTTGAGGATGTTTTGTTAATGTTATCCGTAGTAGTGATATTAATAACGTTACGTTTATTTTGTGTAGCGCGCCTTAAATTATTTGGATCACATCTAGGAATTGATATGATGGGGATATTTAGATTTATTGCTTGGTGCTGTGATAGATTGACGGTGTCATAATTTGCCACCTCAGTAGAATGCATGTTATGCACCTCTGGCACAGTCACTACAGAAAAAACATGATGTGAGTTGTGTATTATTCTACGAGAAATGCTGTGTGCAGGAGTTTTCCAGCCTGGCACTGGTTAGTTCTGGCTTAACTAACTCCTCACCCGGACTAACAGACACTGTAATTGCCTGTGTCCGAACTTGCTCTAGTGTAGTTAGTCAAATGTGACTCAAATAGTGAGCTATGTTTCTAGCTAGAGTGATGGCACTTTCCTGGTTAGGGTGAAGGCCGTCCCTCCTCAGCAAGCTCAGTTTTCTCCTGAAAGAGGGCCAATTATCAAAAAATGTTAGTCCCTGTTCTCTACAAAAACTAGCCAGCCACTTATTAAGCGAGACTAATCTGCTATACCTCTAATCATTGCCTCACGCAGGCAGGGGGCTAGAGACAAGTACTCGCTGCCTGGACATCTTTTTAGCGAGATTACAAGTCCTAGCAATGTTACTCTTTGTAATCTCTGATTGTCTCATCCTAGTGTCATTGGAGCCAACGTGTACAACTTTGTTGGCGTAACTAGTGATGCGATTAGCCTGTTGTTCATGTTTACTCGGCCTGTTGCGAGTTAGCTCCCTAAGACTATCTTCAATGTCGGGTGCTCTAGCCCCGGGAATCCACTTAATTATGGCTGGTTTGCTAAACTGTATGTTTTGGGCGGTTTAGCGGGTCTATTTGTTCAACTTTGGCCCTATATTCCTCCGAAAGCCCCAGGTTATCAGCAACGTGAAACCCCAGATAGCTCACTTGCTTTCTGGCGAATTGGCATTTCTTGAGATTCAATTTAAGTCCGTCTGCGTTTAATCTTTCAACCACTTTTTGTAGTCTGTCTAGGTGTTCTTCTTCTGTGTGATCTGCTATAAAAACATCGTCAATGTAGACGGTCGCGTCAAATTTCCATCACGGCTGATTGAAAAACATTTGGGGAGTTCTTGTACCCTGTGGGAGTCTCTCCCAAACGTACGACTTTCCCTTGTGGGTGAATGCGGTCTTGGCTTGCGATGCTTGGCCTGCCTCATTGAAAAGAACCCATTAGCTAGGTCGATACAGGATTTGAAGGGTTTCAGCCGCAAAGTCTTTAAGGTTCCCTGCGGGTTGATCAGGCTTGCCTTGTGGGCAAGGGTTCTGCGGTTGAGCACCTTAAAGTTGATAACTGGTCTCCAACCGCCACCCGTCGCTTCAGGTTTCTTTACAACTTGGATCGGACTATTGGTCTGGGGGTGTAATTCTTCTCTCAACACTCCCAGCGCCAACAGTTCCAGGACGATCACCTCCATTTCTTTCACTGCATCGGGGTTGAGGGGACATTGCCGCACAGGAGGATGCATTTCCCCCCACTATGGAGTGGACATATTTTCTCCCAAATCCCCACAGTCATTCTTGAACTTGGCTACCTTGGCTTGGGAAATGATCTGTTTCAGTCTCTCTTTACCTTCTGGGGATACATCGCTGTCAGCCAGCATCTCTTCCGTCACTGCCGGGATGTCGACCGCCTTGTACCAGATTATTTCCCCTGGTGCTGTGGGTAGTCCTTGCTTGCAGAATTGGCAGTCACTTCTCCCAATTTCTTTTGTTTCTCTTCTGATGTATAGTCTCAAGGTCCATCACCGAAATCAGGTCGTTAGGACCTAGGATCAATATGATCCCTTTCCAGATTGCATAGGGGACTTCAGTAATGGACCCATCACGAAGTTAAAGTTAAGTTAAAGTTAAAGTACCAATGATTGTCACACACACACTAGGTGTGGCGAAATTATTCTCTGCATTTGACCCATCACCCTTGATCACCCCCTGGGAGGTGAGGGGAGCAGTGGGCAGCAGCGGTGGCTGCGCCCGGGAATCATTTTGGTGATTTAACCCCCAATTCCAACCCTTGATGCTGAGTGCCAAGCAGGGAGGTAATGGGTCCCATTTTTATAGTCTTTGGTATGACTCGGCCGGGGTTTTGAACTCCCAACCTACCGATCTCAGGACGGACACTCTAACCACTAGGCCACTGAGTAGGTTGAACGGTGAGGTGTCCTGCTGGTAAAAGGCTTCTACGGGTCATGGACACCTCTGCCCCGGTGTCTACTAGGTAGGGGACTCCATCAATGTTGGTAAAGATATTGTTCCCCACCCTGTAGGCATGTTCCAGGGTGACCCGTGCCTTGGTGGCCATCAGTTCTCCAACCCTCCGCTGGCAATTCTTCTTGCTTCACGGAGTGCACTTTTTTGTAAACTTGTTGTATTCTTCAGGTGACAGGTTCTTCGGTGGTGCTCTGGCTTGGTCTGATGGTGGGCGGGGCCTGTCCCCGGGAGGCGGACGGCTTGCAGCCCGCTGGGGCCGCTCCAAGCGAGGTGGCCCCCGCTGCGGCCGAAATTGCGATCCGCTCCAGTCCCGGAAGGCAGAGGAACTCTCAAGGTCATTGGTGGCACTTTCTCCGCTAGCTCAGCTCGCCTCTTTACTTCATACTGCCGCTTAATGTCCCATTTACGCACCACCTCGTCCATCTGCTCAGTTGTGGTGGTGCTGGGGTCCATTGTCACAAAGTCCATCTCATCCCTCATTCCCTTGGTTAATCTCCGGAGAGTTTTCACCCCTTGGGCCATCGGAACCGATTTCTTTAACGTGTACCAAACGTGCTTCAGCGGTTGTCCTTTCTCGAGCTGCTTTCTTGCCATGTCTAATTTAGAGTCCTCATCATCGGTCCCCTCTATCACCATTCGCCGATAGTGCTCTTCGACCGTGGCCTCAGTACTTGGCCCGTGGTACAAATAAGCCATAGTCTTTGCGCTTCATCGTTGCACGTAGCATTCTTGACCAAGGACCAGCTGCTTTTCAGATATTCTTGCACGTCTTGGTCTTTGTCTCTGGCCGGCACCAAGTGTTTCACCTTTTTCAGTTCAGTGTACACCGCATTAGAGCCGGACGGGTCGGAGGAGGGGGTTTAGCGGATTGTGGAGGATCAGCTTCCTTTTCCTCCTCACTGACCGATATCTCCTGTCCCTTCGCCTCCAGCTCTTTAGCCTCTTTGTACGCTGCCTTCTTCAGCCGCCGTAGCATGACATCATGAGTGATAGCCAAAAAGGATGCTCGAAAGTTACCAGTCAGGGTTTTAGCTGCCATAAGGGAGTCGTATGAGGAGTAATTAGAAAGTTGGCCCACTCACCACGGCTCGCCTTAACTTTTAAAGTCATTTCTTTGTCCAGTTCGCCCTTCCAAGCGTCTGGCACGTAATAGTCTGTCTGCCCTACCTCAGCCATATAGGCTTTTCTTCCATCTTTTGTCTCTATTGCCCCAAGGCTGGGGTCCCTGGCCATCTTTTGTGTAGTCTTTTCCACAGAAAAGGTGGGGACCGCTTTCTTAGCTCCTGCCTACTTCTCATTTGATTATCCTGTTTCAACACCCTTGCGTTACTGATTAACATACATGATTACTTGTGATTACTATCATTGATAACACTCAGAATTATATAAGTGATTATATATCTGGTTTTCCCTAGGCCCTGTGGTTCCGCCATGCGCTTGCCGTTACAAGTGGTGAGACTAGCCTTTCTAAGGACCGTAGGGCTGGGAGGGGGTTTCTACCTATTTTGACACAGTTTAGAGGTTTTTTCTCCTTAAGTCTCTCACCCAGACAGGAGAGTGGTCCTCGAAAGGGACTGGCACACCTACATGCCAGAGAAAACTGGTTTGTAATCACATAATCTTGGTGTGTTAAACCTATTTTATAGATCATATTAAGGTATTTATAAGTTTATTTTGAGCCTAATGATTGAAGAAAACAGACAAATCTATGGCATGGCATCATACTGACTGATGGATCACTTGTGCTACAACACACATGTCACTCCAACATGAAGTCCTACATCCTTCATGACTTTGTGGATTATTTGCAATCTTTGGAGTTGTGTCCAGTTAAAGACCACAGATGAGTCCAGTTAGAAACCAAAGATGAGTCCACTTAGAGACCACAGGTAAGTCCAATTAGAGACCACAGGTGAGTCCAGTTAGAGACCACAAGTGAGTTCAGTTAGACCATGTAAGACCACAGTCCAGTCCAGATAAAACCACAAGTGAGTTCAGTTAGACACCACTGGTGAATCCAGTTAGAGACCTCGTAAGAGCACAGAATAGTCCAGGTAGAGACCGTGTAAAACCACACTTGAGTCCTGTTATTGACTCTAGTTAGAATCCACAGATTAATCTAGTTGGGGACCACATATGAGTCCAGATGGAGACTACAAGTGAATAAAGTTAGAGACTACAAATGAGCCCGGTTAGAGACCATATAAAACCATGGGTGAGTCCAGTTATAGACCACATAAGACCACAGGTGAGTTTAGTTGGATACCATGTAAAACCAAAGGTCAGTTTAGTTTGAGACCTCAAGTCAAGTTAGAGACCATATAAGACCACAGGTTAGTTCAGTTAGAGACCACAAAAGACCACAAGTGAGTCTAATTAGAATCTGCATTATACCACAGATGAGTCCAGTTTGAGACCATATAAGACAACAGGTTAGCTCAGTTAGAGATGACAAATGAGAATAGGTGAGTCCAGTTAGAAAACACATAAGACCACAGATTACTTCAGTTAGAGACCCCAAAAGACCACAGGTGAGTCCAGTTAGAGACCACAAAAGACTACAGGTGAGTCCAGTTAGAAACTGTTAGACAACAGGTGAGTCCAGTTAGAAAATACATAAGACCAGAGGTTTGTCCAGTTAGAGACCACATAAGACCACAGGTGAGTCCAGTTAGAAACTACTTAAAACCAGATGTTAATCCCGTTAGGGACCACGTGAAACCACATTTTAGTCCAGTTAGAGACCACAAAAAACAACAAGTTAGTCTAGTTAGAGACCACAAAAGACTACAAACGGGTCCAGTTAGAGACCAGAAAAGACCACAGGTACATTCAGTAAGAGACCCCAAAAGACCACAAGTGAGTCTAATTAGAATCTGCATTATATGACAGGTGAGTCCAGTTTGAGACCATATAAGACAACAGGTTAGTTCAGTTAGAGATGACAAATGAAAATAGGTGAGTCCAGTTAGAAACCACATAAGACCACAGATTACTTCAGTTAGAGACCCCAAAAGACCACAGGTGAGTCCAGTTAGAAACTACTTAAAACCAGATGTTAATCCCGTTAGGGACCACGTAAAACCACATTTTGTCCAGTTAGAGACCACAAAAGACAACACGTTAGTCTAGTTAGAGACCACAAAAGACTACAAACGGATCCAGTTACAGACCAGAAAAGACCACAGGTACATTCAGTAAGAAACCCCAAAAGACCACAAGTGAGTCTAATTAGAATCTGCATTATATGACAGGTGAGTCCAGTTTGAGACCATATAAGACAACAGGTTAGTTCAGTTAGAGATGACAAATGAAAATAGGTGAGTCCAGTTAGAAACCACATAAGACCACAGATTACTTCAGTTAGAGACCCCAAAAGACCACAGGTCAGTCCAGTTAGAAACTACTTAAAACCAGATGTTAATCCCGTTAGGGACCACGTAAAACCACATTTTGTCCAGTTAGAGACCACAAAAGACAACACGTTAGTCTAGTTAGAGACCACAAAAGACTACAAACGGATCCAGTTACAGACCAGAAAAGACCACAGGTACATTCAGTAAGAGACCCCAAAACACCACAGGTGAGTTCAGTTAAAGACTATTTATGACCACATGTGAGTCCAATTCAAAACTACTTAAAACCAGATGTTAGTCCAGTCAGAGACCACAAAAGACCACAGGTAAGTCTAGACAGACACCACAAAAGACTACTGGTGAGTCCAGTTAGAGACCACAAAAGACCACAGGTGAGAGGAGTGGCATAACCAGAGTGGTTTTGGTGCTGTGGTCAGATGAAGTTCTGAAGATGAGGTCCAAATTGAACACCAGTAAAAGTTCTTTGGAGGACTTGAAGAAGATGTCAGGTGAGCCAATCGGCTGGTTGACTGGTATTTATTGATTGACTAATTGATTGACAATATTCAGCTCTGGCAGCCGATGTTCCCTTCCTGCGCACGAGGTTGAGGGCGAGCGAGCGTGTGGTGGATGAGTTGAGGAGGAAGACCGCAGGTGAACCTCATCATTTTAAAGACCAACCAATCAGAGAAGACGTGAAGTGTCACATGTGTCTTTTCAGCGGTCATGTCTCGACTTTGCCACGTGGAGGATATGGAGAGGCGGCCTTCAGGTCTGAATCGCTTCCTGTTTCTTGTGGTTTTTTTAGCAGAAGCCTCCTCGCATGCTGTTCTATTCTTTCTAGTAGACCAGCCAGAGTTCAAAGGTCATCTGAACTCCAGTCTGCACACAGGTGGACCAGGTGACATGCCGTGGGAAACAAGAAGTGAGTCAGCTCGTTGTCTTGCAGCGAAAAACAGCCGAAGACACAAGGCAGAGTCCCGTCCAGATGACCATTCTTCTGCTGATGACCTTTGACTTTTGATGTCCCAAACTTTGTACCTTTCAGAACCACCCGTGTCCCCGGCACCCCATGTATTGGAAGGTCAGAGGTTGTGATGATGACATCAGAGACGTCAGCGTGGTTCCTGACGGCTCACTTTGTGTGTTTTCAGGTTCTAACGTGACCGCACTGGATGTTCGCCTGCAGCTTGTGGAGAACAACTTGACAGGTTCCTCTTCATCATCAGCAGCTGCGGAATAAGATAGTCGTCATTTGATCATGTTACCATGGTTACAGTACAGACCCAAACAGTGTCCCACTTAGAAGACAGCGTGTTGAGAGGAGAGCGCCACCTACAAGAGATCAGAGGTAACCACACAGGTCTGGACTATGGAGGTCTGCTAGACTCTGTGGTTTCCTTACTAACCCAGAACATTTTGATGACGTTAGCTTGCCGTTGCAGTAAAGTCCCCTGACTGTTTCCTTTTGTAGGAGTTAGATTATGTCAAAGGAGGGTAAAGTAGCCAAAAATTACTCAAGTAAGAGTACTTTAGAACAGATCTGTTCCAAGTCGGGACCCAGGATGGACCTCTCTTCTGTGCATCAGTTGGTGACGTTGCTGCCCTGCTGACTTGTCTACATACAAGAGGAGTCACTGCTGACCTTCCTTGGGACTGGACTCTCACAATATGAAGTCGGGACCCGGGGTGGACCACTCTTCCATGCATCAGTCGGTGACGTCTCGGTGCTCCAACCTGTTGACTTGCGAGGGGTCTCCCTATGGACCCGAATCTCACATTGTGAACCATATCCACTCGGATCTGCCGCTCCTGCCAAGGTTTCTCATTGTCCCATTGGGTTGAGATTTTTTCTTGCCCTGGTGTGGGATTTGAGCTGAGGTTGTCTTTGTGGCTTGTGCACCTCTTTGAGGCATTTGTGATTAAGGACACAGGCACAGGCTCCGGGGACTGCGGGGTCTTGTGGCCTGCTAATCCAATGCAGAGATTTTGCTTTGTATCCCCTCCTGCTCCGGTCCGGCTGCGTCAAATAATAATATAAATCTATTTAATAAAGTCAAATACAAATAAGGCAACAAGAGAAGTATCCTACACTTCTCTTTTGTAAAGTAAATCTGTACAGCAGATATAGATCATCTGCATCTGTCACGGTTGGGTCGCATGTTTATGCGTGGGTCGTTCTCCCAGGATGCAGACGGAAACTGCGGAGGCAAAATGCAGGTAAAGGAAATTGATTTATTCCTCATAAATCATACAGGAGACGAAAATGCAAGATACACAACAAAAGAGATGCGTGCCGATCACAAGGGGAGCTAAGGCAAAAACTTAGCACAGGAATCATGATCAAAGAAGCAGGAATTCATCCAACGTAACTTGTTGCATACAGCAAATAAGGAAGCCAGACTGAGTGTGGCGAAAAACGGGAATGAGTAGCTGTCTGATTAGTGCCCAGGAGCAGGTCAACATCCTGAACACTAATCAGAGGCAGGTGAAAACAATCTGCAGTCATGGTAACTAAAACACAAACCCAGGGGTGCTCAAAAACAGGAACTGAGGGAGTGCAAAACAAAACAAAACATGATCCGGGCAACGGAACATGACAACATCAACAATATGATTTGTCTGAGTAGCTGAACAAGACAAATAAAATGGATTAAGGGCTATATAAATAAACTTTGATTGATTGATTGATCATGTAGAGTAATATTTATTTATAGTCATATTTCTTTAGAGTCATATTGGAGTTCTCCGGCTACTTTATCCAGCTCCTCCTAAGGAAAACCGAGGCGTTCCCAGGCCAGCTCGGAGATATGTCCTGAGTCTTATCTGTGGCATCATGCCAGTCAGACGTGCCCTAAACATTTACCCAGGGAGGCATCCCAGAGACATCCTGACCAGATGCCCAAACCACCTCATCTGGATCCTCTCAATGTGGAGCAGCAGCGACTTTAAATAAGTAAAGTACCCATGATTGTCACACACACACTAGGAGTGGCAAAATTATTCTCTGCATTTGACCCATCACCCTTGATCACCCCCTGGGAGATGAGGGGAACAGTGAGCAGTAGCGGTGGCCTCACCCGTAAATAATTGTTGGTGATTTAACCCCCAATTCCAACCCTTGATGCTGAGTGTCAAGCAGGTAGGTAATGGGTCCCATTTGTATAGTCTTTGGTATGACTCGGCCGGGGTTTGAACTCACGACCTACCGATCTCAGGGCGGACACTCTAACCACTACTGCGCGTTCCTCCCAAAACAAGCTTCTCAACCTTCAGATGAAACTACTTTGAGCCACCTGTAGCCAAGATCTTGTCCCTGTGTTCATAATCCAAAACTCACGACCAGAGGGGAAGGTATGAACGTATTTTGACGGATCAATTGAGAGTTATGACTACCAAATCAGCTTCCTCTTCACCATGACGGCTAATAACAAGGTTTGCATCATTGCAGACATGCCATGTCTGCCTGTCCATCTCACGCTTCAGTCTTTATTCCTTCGTGAACGAGACCCAGAGTTACTTGAACTCATCTGCTTGGGTCAGGATATTGTCCCCCAACCCTGAGATGCCACTCCACCCTTCTCTGGGCGAGAACCATGGTATCAGACTGGTGCAATTCTCATCTCAGTCGCTTCACACCCAGCTGCGAACCAATCCAGCGAGAGCTGAAATTCCTAGCCAGATGAAGCCATCAGGACCACATCATCTGCAAAATATCTGAGACATAATCTACAGCCACCAAACCGGATCCCCTCAATGCTGTGACTGCGCATAGAAATCTGTCCATTAAAATAATTACCAGAATTTGTGACAAAGGGCAGCTCTGGCAGAGTCCAACCCTCACTGGAATTGAGTCCAACTTACTGCCGGCAATGTATACCAAGCTCTGACACCGATCCCACAGGGAGCAGACCACCACAATCAGGTGCACCGATACTCCATACGCTCTGAGCACTCCCGACATAACTTCTCGAGGGACATGGTCCAATGCCTTATCTGAGTCCAGACGAAACATGTAGAGTGGTTGAGGAAACTCCCATGCACCCTAAGGAACCTGTCAAGAGTGTAGAGTTGGTCCACAGTTCCACGACCAGTGCGAAAATCACACTGCTCATCCTGGATCAAAAGTTTGACTATCCGGCGTAGCCTCCTCACCAGTACACCTGAATAGACCTCACAGAGAAGGCTGAGGAGTTGGATACCAAGATAGTTGGAACACACCCTCCGGTTCCCCTTCTTAAAGAGAGGAACCACCACTCTGGTCTGCCAATCCAGAGGTACCGCCTTCGATGGCCACACAATGTTACAGAGTCATGTCAACTACGACAGCTCCACAGCATCCAGAGCCTTAAGGAACTCCTGGCGGAGCTCATCCACCCTGCCACCGAGGAGCTTTTTAACTACCTTGGCAACCTCAGCCCCAGATATAGGAGAGTCCACCACAGAGTCCTGAGGAGGTCTTCCAAGTATTCCCTCCACTAATTCAACACATCCCAGTACTATGTAGTATTTGTAGTAAAAAGTACTCCTTAGTATTTCTAGAAGAAAGTACAACATAGTGTTAGTAGTATAAAGTACTATTTAATCTAGTGGTTAAAAGTACTATCTAGTATTTGTATTACAAAGTACTATGTAGTATTAGTAGTAAAACGCACCAGCTAGTATTTGTATTAAAAAGCATTGTGTACAATTTGGAGTAAAAAGCACTGTGTAGTATTTATAATTTTAAAAAAAAACAGTATTTAGTATTTGTAGTAAAACGTACTATCTAGTATTTGTATCCCACTGTATGAGTAGTAAATAGTAATATTTAGTATTTGTAGCAAATTATAATATCTAGTATTTGTAGTAAAAAATTACTATGTAGTATTTGCAATAAAAAAATATTATCTCGTATTTGTGGTAAAATCTACGATGTAGTATTCGTATCCCACTGCATTAGTAGTAAATATTAATATGTCTTATTTGCTATAAAAAAGAACTATCTAGTATTTGTAGTAAAACGTATTTGTGTCCCACTGCTTTAGTAGTAAATAGAGATATGTAGTATTTGTTATAAAAAGTATTATGTAGTATTTGTAGTAAAAAGTACTCCTTAGTATTTCTAGAAGAAAGTACAACATAGTGTTAGTAGTATAAAGTACTATTTAATCTAGTGGTTAAAAGTACTATCTAGTATTTGTATTACAAAGTACTATGTAGTATTAGTAGTAAAACGCACCAGCTAGTATTTGTATTAAAAAGCATTGTGTACAATTTGGAGTAAAAAGCACTGTGTAGTATTTATAATTAAAAAAAAAACAGTATTTAGTATTTGTAGTAAAACGTACTATCTAGTATTTGTATCCCACTGTATGAGTAGTAAATAGTAATATTTAGTATTTGTAGCAAATTATAATATCTAGTATTTGTTGTAAAAAGTAGTACATCATATTTGTAGTAAAAATTACTATGTAGTATTTGCAATAAAAAAATATTATCCCGTATTTGTGGTAAAATCTACGATGTAGTATTCGTATCCCACTGCATTAGTAGTAAATATTAATATGTCGTATTTGCTATAAAAAAGAACTATCTAGTATTTGTAGTAAAACGTATTTGTGTCCCACTGCTTTAGTAGTAAATAGAAATATGTAGTATTTGTTATAAAGAGTATTATGTAGTATTTGTATCCCACTGTATTAGTAGTAAATAGTAATATCTAGTATTTGTAGCAAATTGTAATACCTAGTATTTGTTGTAAAAAGTACTATTTCATATTTGTAGTAAAAAATTATTTTAAGTATTTGCATAAAACAAATATTATCTAGTATTTGTAGTAAAAAGTACAAAACCAAAAACCAGTGAAGTTGGTATGTTGTGTAAATAGTAAATAAAAACAGAATACAATTATTTGCAAATCCTTTTCAACTTATATTCAATTGAATAGACTAAGACAAGATATTTAATGTTAGAACTGAGAAACTAAATTTGCTTTTGCAAATAATCATTAACTTAGAATTTAATGGCAGCAACACATTGCAAAAAAGTTGGCACAGGGGCATTTTTACCACTGTGTTACATGGCCTTTCCTTTTAAAAACACTCAGTAAACGTTTGGGAACTGAGGAGAGAAATTTTTGAAGTGGAATTATTTCCCATTCTTGCTTAATGTACAGCTTAAGTTGTTCAACAGTCTCCGTTGTGGTATGTTAGGCTTCACATTTTCAATGGGAGACAGGTCTGGACTACAGGTAGGCCAGTCTAGTACCCGCACTCTTTTACTATGAAGCCACGCTGTTGTAACACGTGGCTTGGCATTGTGTTGCTGAAATAAGCAGGGGCATCCATGATAAAAAAACAATTTGAAATGTGGACTCATCAGACCACAGAAAACTTTTCCACTTTTCTTAGCTCAGCCCACAGAGTCGGCGGCGTTTCTGGGTGTTGTTGATCAATGGCTTTGGCTTTGCATAGTAAAGTTTTAACTTGCACTTACAGATGTAGCGACCAACTTTAGTTACTGACAGTGGTTTTCTGAAGTGTTCCTGAGCCCGTGTGGTGATATCCTTTACACACTGATGTCACGTTTTGATGCAGTACCGCCTGAGGGATCGAAGGTCCGTAATATCATCACTTACGTACAGTGATTTCTCCAGATTCTCTGAACCTTTTGATGATATTACGGACCGTAGATGGTGAAATCCCTCAATTCCTTGCAATAGCTGGTTGAGAAATGTTGTTCTTAAACAATTTGCTCATGCATTTGTTCACAAAGTGGTGACCCTCGCCCCCATCCTTGTTTGTGAATGACTGAGCATTTCATGGGAGCTGCTTTTATACCAAATCATGGCACCCACCTGTTCCCAATTAGCCTGTTCACCTGTGGGATGTTCCAAATAAGTGTTTGATGAGCATTCCTCAGCTTTCTCAGTATTTTTTGCCACGTGTGCCAGCTTTTTTTAAACATGTTGCAGGCATCAAGTTACAAATGAGCTAATATTTGCAAAAAATAACAATGTTTTCCAGCTCGAACATTAAGTGTCTTGTTGAAAAGGATTTGCAAATCATTGTATTCTGTTTTTATTTCCCATTTACACAATGTGCCAACTTCACTGGTTTTGGCTTTTGAACTATGTAGTATTTGTATCCTACTGCATTAGTAATAAATAGTGATATCTAGTATTAGTTGTAAAAAGTACTATGTAGCAGACGTGTGGACTCGAGTCACATGACTTGGACTCGAGTCAGACTCGAGTCATGAATTTGATGACTTTAGACTCGACTTGACAAAATGTAAAAAGACTTGCAACTCGACTTAGACTTTAACATCAATGACTTGTGACTTCACTTGGACTTGAGCCTTTTGAATTGACATGACTTGACATGACTTGCTACTTTCCCCAAAACCCAAAGATGAAAAAGTTATTCGGGAGCGCTCCGTATTTTTCATTGTGTACTTGTCTATCAGCGTTGCGTGTGTCAGCTGGTGTGGTCTCAGTACAACAGCCAATCAAATTACATCTACTTTGTTTTCATCACACAGCATTCATCCAATCAAATTGCAGGACAACCAACGAAGAAGACATGTCCAAACCACACGCCAGTGAACAAAAAATGATACCTAAAATAATTTTGTTTGGGTATAAAAATTACGAGGTGGTCAACACAAAACGGTTTGCAGTATGCAACACATGCGGTTCCAAAATTACTGATGGAGAGGCAACAACTTCCAACTTCGTCCGGCATTTGAAGTTGCACAAAGAACGGTAAGTTTTGAATGTAAGATAACGTTTATTGGCTAAGTAACGTGACTTTTATTTGCTGTGTAGTTAAATCAGTGAGGCTGTAAACTCACTGCTAACGTTATAACGTTATTGCAAACACGGGAATCTGTTGCCGTTCACTACCTTATTCATACTTTTTGTTCAGTGATTTTTTTTAAGCAGGGTTACTTTAGTCAATATATCACACGTAACGTTAGACGGCGGTCAGCAGCACCGCGTATTTTAGCCACCTAAAAAAAGACAAAAATAGTAAAATAAAGGTCAGTTAAAATGTATACTATATTATGAATATGTGTACCGTTTTAGCTAGCTTTCTAACATACTGTTGGATGTTTACCTCAGTGGTCCCCAACCACCGGGCCGCGGCCCGGTACTGGTCCGTGGATCGATTGGTATCGGGCCGCACAAGAATTTTTTTTTTTTTTTTCTTTTTTTAATTAAATGAACATAAAACACACAAGATACACTTACAAGTAGTGCACCAACCCAAAACAACTCTCTCCCCCCTTTTGTTCTGGGCATTGAACATGAAGACTCTTCCTTCACTGTTCCGAGTGGCCATGAGAGTCTTGGCAGTGCCTGCCTCCAGTGCTCCAGTGGAGCGAGTTTTCAGCCATGGTGGCATCATACTACGCCCCCATCGTGCACAAATGACTGACAGACTCTTGGCTAATTTGGTCTTTTGCAAATGCAATGCAGCATAGGGCCCTGACATATAAAAAGTACAACTTGTTTGTTATGTTCACGTATATGTCATGTTTTTTCAATGTTAACACTTTTGTACAAATAAGTACATTTGCACTTTATTTTTCAATGTGTTTGTTCTGTAAAGGAATGAGTTAATGTTTAAAATGACTGGTTAATAGTGCTATTATAAAGTGCAATGTCAGCACAATTTTCTTTCCTGCAATTTAAAATGCACTTGTTTTAATAAATAAATACAGCGTTTGAAAAGCATACACAATCTGTGTTAATATATTAGTCTGTGGTTAAAAGGACTTGAAAGGACTCGAAACTCAAAATGCAGGACTTAGGACTTGACTTGAGACTTTCCAGTCTTGACTTTGGACTTGACTCGGGGCTTGCCTGTCTTGACTCGGGACTTGACTCGGACTTGAGGGCAAAGACTTGAGACTTACTTGTGACTTGCAAAACAATGACTTGGTCCCACCTCTGCTATGTAGTATTTGTAGTAAACAGTACTATGTAGTATATGTATCCCACTGCATTAGTAGTAAATAGTAATATTTAGTATGTAAAGCAGTGTAATATCTAGTATTTGTTGTAAAAAGTACTATATCATATTTGTAGTAAAAATACTATGTAGTACTTGCAATAAAAATATTATCTAGTATTTGTTGTAAACAGTTCTATGTAGTATATGTATCCCACTGCGTTAGTAGTAAATATTAATATTTAGTGTTTAAAGAAAATTGTATTTGTTGTAAAAAGTACTATGTAATATTTGAAGTAAAATTACTATGTAGTATTTGCTATACAAAGTACTATTTAATAATTGTAGTAACATGTATTTGTGTCAAACTGCTTTAGTAGTAAATTTAAATACCTAGTATTTGTTATAAAAAGTATTATGTGGTATTTGTAGTAAAAATACTATGTAGTAATTGCAATAAAAAATACTATGTAGCATTTGCAGTAAAGATTACTATATAGTATTTGTATCCCACTGCATTAGTAGTAAATAGTAATATCTAGTATTTGTTGGAAAAAGTACTATGCAGTATTAGTAGTAAAATGACTGTGTAGTATTTGCAATAAAAAGAACTACGTAGTATTCGTAGTAAAACGTACTATGTAGTATTTGTGTCAAAAGTTGGATCTAATGGAGCACACTCTTGTTAGTTTTAGTCAAATATCAATCAATCAATCAATCAATCTTTAATTATATAGTCCTAAATCACAAGTGTCTCAAAGGGCTGCACAAGCCACAACGACATCCTCGGTACAAAGCCCACATACGGGCAAGGAAAAACTCACCCCAGTGGGACGTCGATGTGAATGACTATGAGAAACCTTGGAGAGGACCGCATATGTGGGTAACCCCCCCCCCCCTCTAGGGGAGACCGAAAGCAATGGATGTCGAGTGGGTCTGACATAATATTGTGAGAGTCCAGTCCATAGTGGATCCAACATAATAGTAAGAGTCCAGTCCATAGTGGGGCCAGCAGGACACCATCCCGAGCGGAGACGGGTCAGCAGCGTAGAGATGTTCCCAGCCGATGCACAGGCGAGCGGTCCACCCCGGGTCCCGACTCTGGACAGCCAGCACTTCATCCATGGCCACCGGACCTGTGCCCCCCCCTCAAGGAAAAGGGGAGCAGAGGAGAAAAGAAAAGAAACGGCAGATCAACTGGTCTAACAGGGGGGCTATTTAAAGGCTAGAGTATACAAATGAGTTTTAAGATGGGACTTAAATATCAAAATTGTTATAGTCAGCACTAATCATCGTTGTCACGACAACCAATTGTCATCGTCTGGTTTCTATAGCGACAACTTCAGAGGGTGTGTCTGTGTGTTTGTGTGTTTGTTTACAGCCACTGTGGGGACCTCACTGAACCACACGCAAACACAAAGTGAAGGTAAAGGCGCGTGAGTGTGTGCGTGTGTGTGTGTGTGTGCATGTGCGTGTGTATAGTGTGTGTATGTAGTGTGTGTGTTTGTGTAGAGTGTGTATAGTGTGTGTGTGTGATAGAGTGAGTGTATGTGTGCGTGTATAGTGTGTGTGTATGTGTGTGGGTGTGTATAGTGTGTGGTTGAGCGAGCGTGTGCATGTATAGTGTGTGTGTGCGTGTGTGTGTGTGTGTATAGTGTGTGTGTGTGTGTGTGTGTGTGTGTGTGTGTGAGTGTTACAGTTTTTTCCAATTGCTTACACACTAAATTTTTTGCACAATGTAAACAAAACCACTGTGCAGATTTGCCTAATATCAGGCATAGACTATGCTTCACAGTTTTTGCAAAGTATTACACACAATGCTTTACACCAGTGGTTCTTAATCTGGGTTCGATCGAACCCTAGGGGTTCGGTGAGTCGGCCTCAGGGGTTCGGCGGAGCCTCTGCCGCGGAGGTCAAGACAAAACTTCTTCCTATCGGCGTATTACGGATACCCCCAAACAATGTTCCTTCTAATTTCCATCTGATTTGCAGGTGTGCAATTTGTTGTGAGTTTATGCACTGTGTTGGTTTTGTTCTTTGAACAAGGTGATGCTCATGAACGGTTCATTTTGTGCACTAGTAAAAAAAAAACATATAACTTTGTCTTGAATTTGAAAAAAAAAAAAAAACATTTTATTTTTCACTAAAGAAGGGTTCAGTGAATGCGCATATGAATATAGTGGGGTTTGATTGGCAGACCAGAGTGGTGGTTCCTCTCTTTAAAAAGGGGAACCGGAGGGTGTGTTCTAACTATCGTGGGATCACACTCCTCAGCCTTCCCGGTAAGGTCTATTCAGGTGTACTGGAGAGGAGGCTACGCCGGATAGTCGAACCTCGGATTCAGGAGGAACAGTGTGGTTTTCGTCCTGGTCGTGGAACTGTGGACCAGCTCTATACTCTCGGCAGGGTCCTTGAGGGTGCATGGGAGTTTGCCCAACCAGTCTACATGTGCTTTGTGGACTTGGAGAAGGCATTCGACCGTGTCCCTCGGGAAGTCCTGTGGGGAGTGCTCAGAGAGTATGGGGTTTCGGACTGTCTGATTGTGGCGGTCCGCTCCCTGTATGATCAGTGTCAGAGCTTGGTTCGCATTGCCGGCAGTAAGTCGGACACGTTTCCGGTGAGGGTTGGACTCCGCCAAGGCTGCCCTTTGTCAACGATTCTGTTCATAACTTTTATGGACAGAATTTCTAGGCGCAGTCAAGGCGTTGAGGGGATCCGGTTTGGTGACTGCAGGATTAGGTCTCTGCTTTTTGCAGATGATTTGGTCCTGATGGCTTCATCTGGCCAGGATCTTCAGCTCTCACTGGATCGGTTCGCAGCTGAGTGTGAAGCGACTGGGATGAGAATCAGCACCTCCAAGTCCGAGTCCATGGTTCTCGCCCGGAAAAGGGTGGAGTGCCATCTCCGGGTTGGGGAGGAGATCTTGCCCCAAGTGGAGGAGTTCAAGTACCTCGGAGTCTTGTTCACGAGTGAGGGAAGAGTGGATCGTGAGATCGACAGGCGGATCGGTGCGGCGTCTTCAGTAATGCGGACGCTGTATCGATCCGTTGTGGTGAAGAAGGAGCTGAGCCGGAAGGCAAAGCTCTCAATTTACCGGTCGATCTACGTTCCCATCCTCACCTATGGTCATGAGCTTTGGGTTATGACCGAAAGGACAAGATCACGGGTACAAGCGGCCGAAATGAGTTTCCTCCGCCGAGTGGCGGGGCTCTCCCTTAGAGATAGGGTGAGAAGCTCTGTCATCCGGGGGGAGCTCAAAGTAAAGCCGCTGCTCCTCCACATCGAGAGGAGCCAGATGAGGTGGTTCGGGCATCTGGTCAGGATGCCACCCGAGCGCCTCCCTAAGGAGGTGTTTAGGGCATGTCCGACCGGTAGGAGGCCACAAGGAAGACCCAGGACACGTTGGGAAGACTATGTCTCCCGGCTGGCCTGGGAACGCCTCGGGATCCCCCGGGAGGAGCTGGACGAAGTGGCTGGGGAGAGGGAAGTCTGGGCTTCCCTGCTTAGGCTGCTGCCCCCGCGACCCGACCTCGGATAAGCGGAAGAAGATGGATGGATGGATGGATGGTTTGATACCTCCAACAATGTTAAAGGCCTACTGAAACCCACTACTACCGACCACGCAGTCTGATAGTTTATATATCAATGATGAAATCTTAACATTGCAACACATGCCAATACGGCCGGCTTAGCTTACTAAAGTGCAATTTTAAATTTCGCGCAAAATATCCTGCTGAAAACGTCTCGGTATGATGACGTCAGCGCGTGACGTCACGGATTGTAGAGGACATTTTGGGACAGCATGGTGGCCAGCTATTAAGTCGTCTGTTTTCATTGCAAAATTCCACAGTATCCTTGACATCTGTGTTGGTTAATCTTTTGCAATTTGTTCAATGAACAATGGAGACAGCAAAGAAGAAAGCTGTAAGAGGGAAGCGGTGTAATACGGCCGGCTGCAGCAACACAATCACGGCCGGTGTTTCATTGTTTACATTCCCGAACGATGACAGTCAAGCTTTACCATTGGCCTGTGGAGAACTGGGACTACAGAGACTCTTACCAGGAGGACTTTGAGTTGGATGCACAGACGCGGTACCGTGAGTACGCATGCAGCTGCGGCTTCCAAACATTTGATCGCTTGCCCGTACGTGCGTGCCGCTATGTGCATGTCACGTACGTAACTTTGGGGACTTTGGGGAAATATATGTGCTGTGTGAACTTTTGGGAGGTGAACGATACTTTGGCCTGTGGGGTTGAGTGTGTTGTGCAGGTGTTTGAGTTGTATTGGCGGGTTATATGGACGGGAGGGGGGAGGTGTTTGTTATGCGGGATTAATTTGTGGCATATTCAATATAAGTCTGGTTGTGTTGTGGCTAATAGAGTCTTGTGTTTATTTACTGTTTTAATCATTCCCAGCTGAATATCAGGTCCCACCCGCCTCTCACAGCATCTTCCCTATCTGAATGGCTCCCACTGCCCTCTAGTCCTTCACTCTCACTTTCCTCATCCACAAATCTTTCATCCTCGCTCAAATTAATGGGGAAATCGTCGCTTTCTCGGTCCGAATCGCTCTCGCTGCTGGTGGCCATGATTGTAAACAATGTGCGGATGTGAGGAGCTCCACAACCTGTGACGTCACGCTACTCGTCTGCTACTTCCGGTACAGGCAAGGCTTTTTTTATCAGCGACCAAAAGTTGCGAACTTTATCGTCGATGTTCTCTACTAAATCCTTTCAGCAAAAATATGGCAATATCGCGAAATGATCAAGTATGACATAGAATGGACCTGCTATCCCCGTTTAAATAAGAAAATCGCATTTCAGTAGGCCTTTAAAGGGTCGGGCAAAATGCCCCAAACATGTGATTTCTTATAGTAGGAGTTTTTGCAAATGTGTTTTGTATTTATCACTTTTCTGGGTAACTCACGCCAATAATGTCTTATCATTTGAAGTCTGTGTGAGAGAGATGACAATAAAACTGCATTTTTACAAATGCTTGCTTTATTTTGATGAATGGGCATATGTTTTGACCAAAGTGTGTCATTTTGCAAATAATCTAGGGAATTAAGAAAATGTAATGTTGTGTTCGGAAAAGTATGTAAATCCTTATCAAATCAAATCAAATCAAATCAACTTTATTTATAGAGCACATTTAAAATTTACCACGGGGGTAGCCAAAGTGCTGTACAATGAGCAGGTTAAAAGATAAAACACAACACAACACAAACAGAACACGATAAAAAATAAATAATTAAAATAGAATTAATAAAAACATAAAAACAGGATCACAGCAGGTGTATTATGGGGCGCCATTGCAGGATGGATATCACTCAGTGTTAAAAGCCACGGAATAAAAGTATGTTTTTAAGAGAGATTTAAAAACAGGAAGAGAGGAGGCTTGTCTAACACTCAGGGGTAGGTCGTTCCAGAGCTTGGGAGCAGCAACGGCGAAAGCTCTGTCACCTCTAAGCTTCAGCCTTGTGTCAGGGACCGTCAACAGCAGCTGATCGGCTGATCTTAAGGATCGGGTGGGGCAGTAAGGCTGAAGGAGGTCGGAGAGATAGGTTGGCGCGAGGTTGTTTAGACATTTAAAAACAAATAAAAGGAGTTTAAAATGTATTCGGTAACGCACAGGGAGCCAGTGAAGGGACGCTAAAATAAGGGTGATGTGCTCACGTCTGCGGGTCTTATGAAAAAAGACACACAGTTAGTAAAATTGTGTGTAGGCAAATGGAAAAAACTGGTGTGTGTGTGTGTGTGTGTGTGTGTGTGTGTGTGTGTGTGTGTGTGTGTGTGTGTGTGTGTGTGTGTGTGTGTGTGTGTGTGTGCTTGCAAGAGGAGGAAGCACTGGTGAGCTCCTTGTGTGCAGGTGTAAAAGTGCGCCTGAGTGTGCTGGAGAACCTGCTGGAGGACTTAAGGAGGACCAAGTCAGGTGAGGTCCTTGAAGGTTCTACAAGGAGCAGGCAGTTCTAATCCATTCTTTCACCTTTCAGTCCAATCCAGTCAACTTTCCAGCATGGAAGTGCGACTGGCTGACAGCTACAACAACACTGCAAGTATGCTAATTAGTTAGCCCGACACATCAGATATGTTAGCAAGGATGCTAAGTACACATTAGCAGTGTGCATTTGTGGGGGCGCCGACGTCATGGCAGTGCATAAGGACTGTTCCAATTCAAACAAGTTCCGAGTGTCCTTTTCTCCCATTAGCAGAAAGGTACACTTCACGTCCTTTCATATCTCGAGATCCTTTGCACACTGAACTCTGAAAATCATTTTCAACATGGCAGCGCTATGCGGAGCAGAAAGAGCAACTTTAAAATGTAAGTATATCTTTATTTATTCATTTAAAACAGCTAAAAGCAGACAAGGGGTTGACAATAGTCATTAACATTTGTTTTCAAATACGACACCTCCACTATTGTATTGTTGAGGGTCCTCCGAGCTCTTTAGTCCTGTCTTTACCCCGAGGGAGAGCAATTTATCCGGCCACTGCAGACGGCTTTGTGCCCGGAGCTTTTCTCAACATTGGAAGTAAAGCCTTACATCTCTTAATTTACTTTTTTAGACCGCAAGAAGTTGACTTAATTATGTTCTACTAGTATGTGGCCGGAATAATGAAATATTGTAAATGTGTGCATCAATGTATCGATATTAGCTATTGTTGTTGTTTGTGTATATTTGCATGTTATTTAAAAATGTTTACTATAAATGATTCATGTGTTTAACTTTTCTATTTTGTTTTGCTGTGCAGAGCAATCAAGGAGGAGGACTTGGACAACAACAGGCCAAAAAGATGATTGCCAGATTTATTTTCCCATGGCACAAAATAACACGGTTCAACGTCTTATTGACTGCCTGCACGACATCAAAGTCTGGCTTTCAGCTAACTTCCTGAGCCTAAATGAAGACAAAACAGAAGTTATGTTGTTCGGTCCAAGTCGCTCTCCCTCCCCCAACGTTGACCTCGGCACTCTGACCCCGTATCTCAGCGACTCTGTCACAAACCTGGGGGTAAAGTTTGACTCAGATTTTAAATTCGAAAAACAAATCAGCAGCGTCGTTCAAAAAAGCTTTTATCAATTACGCCAAATAGCGAAAGTGAAACCGCTTCTATCAAGACATGATCTTGAGAAATTAATCCACGCTTTTATCTCGACTCGTCTTGATTACTGTAATGCCCTGTATGTTGGCATTAGCCAGGCCTCCCTCGCCCGCCTGCAGCTCGTGCAGAACTCTGCTGCTCGTCTGCTAACACAGACCCGCAGACGTGAGCACATCACCCCTATTTTAGCGTCCCTTCACTGGCTCCCTGTGCGTTACCGAATACATTTTAAACTCCTTTTATTTGTTTTTAAATGTCTAAACAACCTCGCGCCAACCTATCTCTCCGACCTCCTTCAGCCTTACTGCCCCACCCGATCCTTAAGATCAGCCGATCAGCTGCTGTTGACGGTCCCTGACACAAGGCTGAAGCTTAGAGGTGACAGAGCTTTCGCCGTTGCTGCTCCCAAGCTCTGGAACGACCTACCCCTGAGTGTTAGACAAGCCTCCTCTCTTCCTGTTTTTAAATCTCTCTTAAAAACATACTTTTATTCCATGGCTTTTAACACTGGGTGATATCCATCCTGCAATGGCGCCCCATAATACACCTGCTGTGATCCTGTTTTTATGTTTTTATGTTTTTATTAATTCTATTTTAATTATTTATTTTTTATCGTGTTCTGTTTGTGTTGTGTTGTGTTTGCTCGGTACTCGTTTTATCTTTTAACCTGCTCATTGTACAGCACTTTGGCTACCCCTGTGGTAAATTTTAAATGTGCTCTATAAATAAAGTTGATTTGATTTGATTTGATTTGAAAAAGAAATGACACAAAACCCGTAAATACCAGTTTGGAGGATCATTAAAAACAAAGTGTTTTTATAAGCTGTATAAACTAATAAACTCATGTACTGAAACTGCAGTTGTTGCGATTCATTTTCTCTGCCATCATTGCAAATAATCACAATATTGTGTTATCCCAATGTTTACTGTTACTGGCTATAATGCAAGGAAGTAGAAAAGTACATCAATGGTGAATGACATAATAAAGTAACTGCTAAATAGGATCAATCAATCAATCAATCAATCTTTATTTATATAGCCCTAAATCACAAGTGTCTCAAAGGGCTGCACAAGCCACAACGACATCCTCGGTACAAAGCCCACATACGGGCAAGGAAAAACTCACCCCAGTGGGACGTCGATGTGAATGACTATGAGAAACCTTGGAGAGGACCGCATATGTGGGTAACCCCCCCCCCCCCCTCTAGGGGAGACCGAAAGCAATGGATGTCGAGTGGGTCTGACATAATATTGTGAGAGTCCAGTCCATAGTGGATCCAACATAATAGTAAGAGTCCAGTCCATAGTGGGGTCAGCAGGACACCATCCCGAGCGGAGACGGGTCAGCAGCGCAGAGATGTTCCCTGCCGATGCACAGGCGAGCGGTCCACCCCGGGTCCCGACTCTGGACAGCCAGCACTTCATCCATGGCCACCGGACCTGTGCCCCCCCCCCCCTCAAGGAAAAGGGGAGCAGAGGAGAAAAGAAAAGAAACGGCAGATCAACTGGTCTAACAGGGGGGCTATTTAAAGGCTAGAGTATACAAATGAGTTTTAAGATGGGACTTAAATGCTTCTACTGAGGTAGCATCTCTAATTGTTACCGGGAGGGCATTCCATAGTACTGGAGCCCCAATAGAAAACGCTCTATAGCCCGCAGACTTTTTTTGGGCTCTGGGAATCACTAATAAGCCGGAGTTCTTTGAACGCAGATTTCTTGCCGGGACATATGGTACAATGCAATCGACAAGATAGGACGGAGCTAGACCGTGTAGTATTTTATACGTAAGTAGTAAAACCTTAAAGTCGCATCTTAAGTGCACAGGAAGCCAGTGCAGGTGAGCCAGTATAGGCGTAATATGATCAAACTTTCTTGTTCTTGTCAAAAGTCTAGCAGCCGCATTTTGTACCAACTGTAGTCTTTTAATGCTAGACATAGGGAGACCCGGAAATAATACGTTACAGTAATCGAGACGAGACGTAACGAACGCATGAATAATGATCTCAGCGTCGCTAGTGGATAAAATAGAACGAATTTTAGCGATATTACGGAGATGAAAGAAGGCCGTTTTAGTAACACTCTTAATGTGTGACTCAAAGGAGAGAGTTGGGTGGAAGATAATACCCAGATTCTTTACTGATTCGCCTTGTGTAATTGTTTGGTTGTCAAATGTTAAGGTGGTATTATTAAATAAATGTCGGTGTTTAGCAGGACCGATAATCAGCATTTCCGTTTTCTTGGCGTTGAGTTGCAAGAAGTTAGCGGACATCCATTGTTTAATTTCATTAAGACACGCCTCCAGCTGACTACAATCCGGCGTGTTGGTCAGCTTTAGGGGCATGTAGAGTTGGGTGTCATCAGCATAACAATGAAAGCTAACACCGTATTTGCGTATGATGTCGCCTAGCGGCAGCATGTAAATACTAAAGAGTGCAGGGCCAAGAACCGAACCCTGAGGAACTCCGCACGTTACCTTAACATAGTCTGAGGTCACATTATTATGGATTGTGTGGTATAGACTGTGAGGACTCCTTTTGGATTGTCTGCGTGTTTTTAAAGGTACATGTCCCACTATTACAAACATTACAATACCATCAACTAATATTCATGACAACCATCTCCCATGATCGCTCTAACCACAGGAAAATCAGACGCCGGCGTTGCCGTTAGCTCTTAGCCACTTCCTCTAAAATAAGGTAAAGGACCAAGAAAACACAAAAAAACCCAATCCAACATTCTTTTTTAAGACCTAACCGGGAAGTGTCTCGTAGGCTACACCGTCCCAATTTATATGGCAGGACTCTCGCCAGGACAGACACTTTGTCGACCGTATGGGTTAGGTCCTTGGAAGGATGCAGCCCCTGAATTGACACAATTGACAGCTATCATCTGATGAGAAATGATAGCAATGAAGCTAACTACACATAAGCTAATGGGGAAATGTTAGCAAGGATGTTAAATACACATTAACTAATCAGAAATATTAGCAATGATGCTAACAAATCAGGAATATTAGCAAGAATGCTAAATACACATTAGCTAATCAGAAATGTTAGCAATGGTGCTAATAAATCAGAAATGTTAGCAAGAATGCTAAATACACATTAATACTGCAATACAAAATAGTCTCTCTCTTTATGATGAAATAACATTAGAGGAACTATTACAGCGTGTAAGTGGGATAAAACAAACAACATGTTTACTTGACCCACTTCCTGGGAAACTTATCATATTGTACCATATGTCCCGGCAAGAAATCTGCATTCAAAGAACTCCGGCTTATTAGTGATTCCCAGAGCCCAAAAAAAGTCTGCGAGCTATAGAGCGTTTTCTATTCGGGCTCCAGTACTATGGAATGCCCTCCCGGTAACAATTAGAGATGCTACCTCAGTAGAAGCATTTAAGTCCCATCTTAAAACTCATTTGTATACTCTAGCCTTTAAATAGCCCCCCTGTTAGACCAGTTGATCTGCCGTTTCTTTTCTTTTCTCCTCTGCACCCCTTTTCCTTGAGGGGCGGGGGTGCACAGGTCCGGTGGCCATGGATGAAGTGCTGGCTGTCCAGAGTCGGGACCCGGGGTGGACCGCTCGCCTGTGCATCGGCAGGGAACATCTCTGCGCTGCTGACCCGTCTCCGCTCGGGATGGTGTCCTGCTGGCCCCACTATGGACTGGACTCTTACTATTATGTTGGATCCACTATGGACTGGACTCTCACAATATTATGTCAGACCCACTCGACATCCATTGCTTTCGGTCTCCCCTAGAGGGGGGGGGTTACCCACATATGCGGTCCTCTCCAAGGTTTCTCATAGTCATTCACATCGACGTCCCACTGGGGTGAGTTTTTCCTTGCCCGTATGTGGGCTTTGTACCGAGGATGTCGTTGTGGCTTGTGCAGCCCTTTGAGACACTTGTGATTTAGGGCTATATAAATAAAGATTGATTGATTGATTGATTGATTGAACTAATCAGAAATATTAGCAATGACACTAAATACACATTAGCCAATTTAAAAATGTTAGCAATGAAGCTAACTACACATCACTTAATTTGGAAAATGTTGGCAAAGATGCAAAATGCACATTAAGTAATTAGAAATGTTAGCAATGATGCTAGCAAACCAAAAATGCTAGCAAGTATGCTAACTACACATTTGCTAATCAGAAACGTTAGCATAGATGCTAAATGCACATTAGCTAATGTGTCACTTACAGTTAGGAAGGTCCCCGTGTGACACATTAATAAAAGTAAAAAGTATTTCAAAGTACTTCATTTACTTACTTAAATACTAATCAGTGAGACAAATAAACAAAAGTACAAAGTATATCAAGGTACTTCACTTACTTAACTACTAATCAGTGAGACAAGTAGACAAAGGTACAAAGTATTTCAAAGTACTTCACTTAACTACTAATCAGTGAGACGAGTACACAAAGGTACAAAGTATTTCAAAGTACTTCACTTACTTACTTAACTACTAATCAGTGAGACAAGTAGACCAAAGTCAAAAGCATTTCCAAGTACTTAACTTACTTAACTACTAAGCAGTGAGAAACACAGATAAAAGTAAAACGTATTTTAAAGTACTTAATTTACTTAACTACTAATCAGTGAGACAAGTAGACAAAAGGTACAAAGTATTTCAAAATACTTCACCTACTTAACTACTAATCAGTGAGACAAGTAGACAAAGGTACAAAGTATTTCAAAGTACTTCTGTTATGTACGGCGGGGAAAGGAGACAACACCGCGGTAGGAATCAGTTCAATAGGTTTATTGAACTTGATGAGTAGGTGTGATGTGTATCCTACTCTAAGTGATAGGTGCAAATTGATGTGTAGAATTAACCATGTGAATGTTACCAGAGTTTGTTGTATGTGCGCGTTGGATGTATCAGACCAAAGGGGCAAGGCGAGAAGCAGTCTGTGGGCAGGCAAGCGGTCGAGGGCTGGAGAGAAGCAACGAGGTCCGTGTCCAAGCAAGGGTCGAGGATTGGGGAAGGCAGTCCGGAATCTCCTGAGGACCAACGGAGCGACGAGAGCTTCCAGCACCCAGAAATTAATAGTTTTGACATGGTTTCCTGACAGGGTTAGGGACAGGGGCTCTGTGCAGTGTTTGATGGGTCCCAACGGGCGCCCATTCAGGGCTTGAGCGGGAAGATCCTTGTCCAAGGGCACAAGAGGAATTCCAACTTGCTGGGTGAACCCGTAGTCCATCAAACTCTCGTTCGCTCTGGAGTCCAAATAAGCCCCCACACGCACAGTCTGGGTGTTCCACGCCAGTGTAGCGGGAAACAGAATGCCAAGGTTCCTTCCTTCTTGGGAAACGACGTGTGGCTCACCAGTATCCCCTCTGCTGGTGAGCCTGATCTTTTGGTCTTAACGGGCAGAGACGCTACCTATACCTCCTCTCCCTCTCCTCAGTCGCCAAGCGCGTTCTCCCCACTTGCATGGGCTCAGGAGTTGTTATCAGTGCAGGTGGAGGGAAAGGTTGTTTGCCTGAGGTCTGGTAGGCAGGACGGAGTTGAACCGCAGGGGTAAGGTTGGCGGTCGCATAAGCTCATTCAGTAGCCCGTTCCAAAAGTCTCTGGTCGTACATGAGCGCTAGGTCGATGAGGGCTCTGCAGGATGTGGGTCTGTCCCTCAACAGACCATCCTTAATCTGCTCGGAAAGTCCGCGATGGAACGCGCTCTGGAGAGCTCTGTCGTCCCAACCACTGTCAGCCGCAAGTGTGCGGAACTCGAGGCTGTAGGCAGCCACAGAGCGTGATCCCTGCTGGATGATGTGCATACGCCCTGCCGCGTCCCCCTAATCCTTGGGGTGGTCAAACACCGCCCGGAACTCGGCTCGGAAAGCAGCGTAGTCGGTGCCCAGGCCCACGGTTCTGTCCACGGCAGCAGTGGCCCACTTGAATGCCGGTCCTGTCAGTAGCGCAAAAATAAAAGCAATCTCGGCCCCGTCGGATGAGTAGCCCGAAGGTTGGTGCTGAAAAAGTAGGTCGCACTGCACCGAAAACACTCTACAAAGTTCAAAGTCGCCCTCAAAGGGCCTTGGGCTAGCAATCTTGGGTTACCGGGTCAGGGTGGTGCTTCCAGGTCTAGGAGCAGGGGTGGCAATAGGGCTAGCCACGGGTTCGGAAGCCTGCCTTGGGCTAAGGTTGTCCAACCTAGCATGCAGCCGCTCAGGACCGCTCCCATGATCGCGAGGGGGGAAGACTTGGGTCTGCCGGTGTCGCCTGGTTCCGACACTTACTTACTTACTTAACTAGTGATACTTACTTAACTACTAATCAGTGAGACAAGTACACAAAGGTACAACGTGTATCAAAGTACTTCACTTACTTAACTACTAAGCTGTGAGAAAAATAGAGAAAAGTCAAAAGTATTTCAAAGTACTTCTTTTACTTAACTACTAATCAGTGAGACACATAGATAAAAGTATTTCAAAGTACTTCACTTACTTACTTAACTACTAATCAGTGAGACAAGTGGACAAAGGTACAAAGTATTTCAAAGTACTTCATTTACTTAACTATTAATCAGACCAAACATTTGACAACAACAAGTTGTAATGCACCAATCACGGTTAACGCAAACAAGCAGCATTCACAAAGCTAACATTAGAATATTTGTATACATTTTTGCATCATTAAAGTATTCAAAGTACATCAACTTGCATCTCACAAAAACCTGAAAAACAAAAATACAAGGTTTTTCAACAAAAACTGTGTTTTCTACTTTTAATCTCCAAAAGGGATTAGCTCCGCCCTAATAGGATTAGCTCCGCCCCCTGACACTTTTATCTTGTTCTCCTTCAGGTCAGGCCAAGCAACTTTCCAGTATGGAGTCACGACTCACTCACACCCTCAACAAAACTCACACTGGTACTTTTTTGTTCAATACCATCTTCTTCTGTCATGTATTATAATATATATACATATATATTATGTATTAGGGCTGCTTCGAGTAGCAGGTTATGGTCCAGCGATAGTGACCATCAGCCAGGGCCTTCGGGTAGCAGCTGAGAAGATGTTCTAAGGAGCATCTACCAGAGCAAAGAGAGAGGAATCTGTCACACTCTTCCCCCCACACATGGAGGTTTGCTGGCATTAAAGACTACCTGCAGTAGGAACCGGACACGGTGGAAATCTGCCTGCATAATGTTTGACCAGGTGACTTTGTGCAGGCTCTCCCATCTAGCCAATGCTCCCTGCTGCCAGAGTCCCACTTGCTCTACCTTCAAGCCTGCTTGGATCTCTTCCTGGAGTCAATGGGGTTCTCTCTTTGCCCCAGGCCCAGCTGACTCAGCACTTAATGAAGTAGCTTAAGCCTGCTCTTCCTGTTACTAAGACCCTCATTGGTGCCTATTGCCTTGGGTATGACTGCCACCTCCACTGCTTTTGTTGCCCTCCACTCCCTGCCCGTCCTCACTTCAATCCCGCAGTCCCTAGAATCACTGTCCTGTTGGGCTTCACTTGTGCGGGCCACCTTGGATTCTTCAGGGTAGCTGCTAGGGTGTTACTTGTCCTGTACAGGGCAGCGCTGTTGAGGCTGCGAGAAAGGCTCAGCCATTTCGGAAGAAAGCTGCTGATCTTCCTTTCAAACTAGTATACCTTGGTGAGCCACCCTCCTAGCTCTTCAGTCGACTTCTGGATAGCAGCTGAAGTCAAAGAGCTTTCCCAAACTCGTGACCGAATGGGATTTTAATTTTTGAGATAGAGAACTTGAATGTATCCACCACCTTCCCCCGCTTTAATACCATGGACCAAGACTTGGAGTGTTTGAAAACTAATCTGAGCTCATGTGATGAATCTCCCCAATCCCTGCATCATCCACTTGCTCCCTAGAACTGATGTTGTTGGGATGGTAAAGTCATCCATATAGGCTTTAAAAGGGGGCTGTCCAACACTTGATCTGGAGTCTCTGCATTCCACCTCAGCAGCCTTCACCATCATGTTCATCTCTAATGCCAAAAGGATAACGGAGATAGTACAGCCTGTTAACATTCCTTTCTCAAATGATGCCAGTCTAACCCTACTCAGCCAGAACCTGTAATTATAATAATCCAGGATCAAACCCTTGATCTTGCTGGGAACATGGTGGCGGGGTAGCGCAAGTTGAACTAGTTTGTGTGGGATAGACCCGTAGGCGTTAGTAAGGTGCAACTACAACACAGCAAGAAAGACCGGTGGGACTACACAAGTGTGCTCCTTGCAACCGGGAACTCCGGGGATTACACCCTTCTACACTGAAGAGTCCATCTAGTTGTTCTCAAGGAGGAACTCAGTCAGTCTTCAGGTGTTATGTTCTGTGGTCATGTTTTGTTTGGTTATGTTCTGTTGGTTTTTGGACTCTTTTAGTTCCTGTTTACGCTCCCTTGTTTCGGTTACCATGTCAACTTATTAGTTTTACCTGTCATGTGTTGGACTCACGCACCTGTTGTCATTAATCATGAGACTATTTAAGCCTGTAGTTGCCAGGTAGTCAGTCTGGCGACATTTACCCCTGATACTCTAGATTACTCTGATGACTCTATTTGATACTCTTTTTTTGCTCGGTCCATGCCATAGTTCTTGTTACAATAAGTGTTTTTTGTTTCATGTCCTTAGTCTGTTTAAGTGTGTTTTTTTTACCCTGCGCCAAGTTTGTGTCTCCGCCTTGTGTGCGCCTTTTGTTTTTGTTTGTACTTTTCTGAGTAGAGATTAAATCATGTTCCTACCTTCTTCCGAAGTCCAGTCCTGTCCGTTTGCACCACAGGAAAACGTTCCTCGCAGTGAGCTGTGAAATCCTCGCAGCAAGCTGCAAGGTAGTCCACGTCTTGACATCAGGAGAC
Organism: Nerophis lumbriciformis; assembly: GCF_033978685.3. Taxonomy (NCBI): domain Eukaryota; kingdom Metazoa; phylum Chordata; class Actinopteri; order Syngnathiformes; family Syngnathidae; genus Nerophis; species Nerophis lumbriciformis. The sequence continues at coordinate 3,373,504 of NC_084576.2, forward strand.
GATGCCGAAGAATACCTTCCCTTCCACACTCAGTAGAGAGATTGTCCGAAACCAGTTGATGTTTGGAATTGTCCAGGGTCTACCCTGCCGTCTGCCCGACTGCAGCTGGGATAGGCTCCAGCCCTGAGCAACCCCGAAAGAGACAAGTGGTAGAAAATAGATTGTTTTTCGAGTCCTTCTTAAGAAGCCAAACTCCCCCTGCACACCTCCACTAGTTGGCCACTCTCCCCCTTCGGAGGTTTATGAAGACAACTGCCTGAAGAAAACATGGACACTTCCAGTCGGTGATGGCTTACATAAGTATACACGAGTTGACACGTCTCTTACTGCAATGGACATCAGCATTTCCAGGAAGTTGGAGCAAGAAAAATGAAGAAGAGTACTTGTGGTCACTGGAAAAGCCAGACGTGGTGATGTTTTTTCTTGGTTTTTCACAATTCCATCGTTTTGTCACTCGGCTTGGTCCTTCACTTCCAATCCTTTTCTTCTTGTTGATGTTTGAAGGACATAATCAATCTCACTGTACTTTGATAAAACAAAACATCAAAAAGTGGAATAAAAGAGCAAACAGGTTAAATGTAACAAGAAAAAGGTGTAACGACTAGACCACTGAGGTGGTTTATAAGAAATAATAAAATCTTATAATAGACGAATTATCAATCAATCAATCAATCTTTATTTATATAGCCCTAAATCACAAGTGTCTCAAAGGGCTGCACAAGCCACAACGACATCCTCGGTACAAAGCCCACATACGGGCAAGGAAAAACTCACCCCAGTGGGACGTCGATGTGAATGACTATGAGAAACCTTGGAGAGGACCGCATATGTGGGTAACCCCCCACCTCCCTATAGGGGAGACCGAAAGCAATGGATGTCGAGTGGGTCTGACATAATATTGTGAGAGACCAGTCCATAGTGGATCCAACATAATAGTAAGAGTCCAGTCCATAGTGGGGCCAGCAGGACACCATCCCGAGCGGAGACGGGTCAGCAGCGCAAAGATGTTCCCTGCCGATGCACAGGCGAGCGGTCCACCCCGGGTCCCGACTCTGGACAGCCAGCACTTCATCCATGGCCACCGGACCTGTGCCCCCCCCCCCCCCCCCCCCCTCAAGGAAAAGGGGAGCAGAGGAGAAAAGAAAAGAAACGGCAGATCAACTGGTCTAACAGGGGGGCTATTTAAAGGCTAGAGTATACAAATGAGTTTTAAGATGGGACTTAAATGCTTCTACTGAGGTAGCATCTCTAATTGTTACCGGGAGGGCATTCCATAGTACTGGAGCCCGAATAGAAAACGCTCTATAGCCCGCAGACTTTTTTTGGGCTCTGGGAATCACTAATAAGCCGGAGTTCTTTGAACGCAGATTTCTTGCCGGGACATATGGTACAATGCAATCGACAAGATAGGACAGAGCTAGACCGTGTAGTATTTTATACGTAAGTAGTAAAACCTTAAAGTCACATCTTAAGTGCACAGGAAGCCAGTGCAGGTGAGCCAGTATAGGCGTAATATGATCAAACTTTCTTGTTCTTGTCAAAAGTCTAGCAGCCGCATTTTGTACCAACTGTAATTTTTTAATGCTAGACATAGGGAGACCCGAAAATAATACGTTACAGTAGTCGAGACGAGACGTAACGAACGCATGAATAATGATCTCAGCGTCGCTAGTGGATAAAATAGAACGAATTTTAGCGATATTACGGAGATGAAAGAAGGCCGTTTTAGTAACACTCTTAATGTGTGATTCAAAGGAGAGAGTTGGGTGGAAGATAATACCCAGATTCTTTACTGATTCGCCTTGTGTAATTGTTTGGTTGTCAAATGTTAAGGTGGTATTATTAAATAAATGTCGGTGTTTAGCAGGACCGATAATCAGCATTTCCGTTTTCTTGGCGTTGAGTTGCAAGAAGTTAGCGGACATCCATTGTTTAATTTCATTAAGACACGCCTCCAGCTGACTACAATTAGTCAGCTGGAAATTAAACTAAAATTTATCTAGATACTTAAGTGTTGAACGTAAAAATATATATGTATGACTTATTTTTAACACTTTTATGAGTGGGAACTAACCTGACTCTCGCCAGATCCTTGTCGTTCGCTGAGCTCCACACATTGATCTGGGAGTTCTCAATAGGAGATGTATTTCAGAAGGCGGGGCGTTGTAAAAAAAATCATTGTATGTGATTGGATAAACCACTTGTTCGTTATCTCGAATGACGTGCTACTTCAACCACTCACATCGAAATCAACCGGTGACGCTAATGAGCAGTGTTGGGTTAGTTACTGAAAAACAGTAACTAGTTACAGTTACTAGTTACTTTATTTCAAAAGTAACTCAGTTACTAACTCAGTTACTTACACCAAAAAGTAATGCGTTACTGTGAAAAGTAACTATTTAGTTACTTCTTCTACTTATTTTTTTTAAAGCTCCCATTAATGCCCTTTTAGCCTTCATTTTAGTACTCTGCAGCATCGCGTGGACATCGGGGGCATTACCTATGGATTGGCAGACCGGGGTGGTGGTTCCTCTCTTTAAAAAGGGGAACCGGAGGGTGTGTTCTAACTATCGTGGGATCACACTCCTCAGCCTTCCCGGTAAGGTCTATTCAGGTGTACTGGAGAGGAGGCTACGCCGGATAGTCGAACCTCGGATTCAGGAGGAACAGTGTGGTTTTCGTCCTGGTCGTGGAACTGTGGACCAGCTCTATACTCTCGGCAGGGTCCTTGAGGGTGCATGGGAGTTTGCCCAACCAGTCTACATGTGCTTTGTGGACTTGGAGAAGGCATTCGACCGTGTCCCTCGGGAAGTCCTGTGGGGAGTGCTCAGAGAGTATGGGGTTTCGGACTGTCTGATTGTGGCGGTCCGCTCCCTGTATGATCAGTGTCAGAGCTTGGTTCGCATTGCCGGCAGTAAGTCGGACACGTTTCCGGTGAGGGTTGGACTCCGCCAAGGCTGCCCTTTGTCACCGATTCTGTTCATAACTTTTATGGACAGAATTTCTAGGCGCAGTCAAGGCGTTGAGGGGATCCGGTTTGGTGGCTGCAGGATTAGGTCTCTGCTTTTTGCAGATGATTTGGTCCTGATGGCTTCATCTGGCCAGGATCTTCAGCTCTCACTGGATCGGTTCGCAGCTGAGTGTGAAGCGACTGGGATGAGAATCAGCACCTCCAAGTCCGAGTCCATGGTTCTCGCCCGGAAAAGGGTGGAGTGCCATCTCCGGGTTGGGGAGGAGATCTTGCCCCAAGTGGAGGAGTTCAAGTACCTCGGAGTCTTGTTCACGAGTGAGGGAAGAGTGGATCGTGAGATCGACAGGCGGATCGGTGCGGCGTCTTCAGTAATGCGGACGCTGTATTGATCCGTTGTGGTGAAGAAGGAGCTGAGCCGGAAGGCAAAGCTCTCAATTTACCGGTCGATCTACGTTCCCATCCTCACCTATGGTCATGAGCTTTGGGTTATGACCGAAAGGACAAGATCACGGGTACAAGCGGCCGAAATGAGTTTCCTCCGCCGGGTGGCGGGGCTCTCCCTTAGAGATAGGGTGAGAAGCTCTGTCATCCGGGGGGAGCTCAAAGTAAAGCCGCTGCTCCTCCGCATCGAGAGGAGCCAGATGAGGTGGTACGGGCATCTGGTCAGGATGCCACCCGAGCGCCTCCCTAGGGAGGTGTTTAGGGCACGTCCGACCGGTAGGAGGCCACGAGGAAGACCCAGGACACGTTGGGAAGACTATGTCTCCCGGCTGGCCTGGGAACGCCTCGGGATCCCCCGGGAGGAGCTGGACGAAGTGGCTGGGGAGAGGGAAGTCTGGGCTTCCCTGCTTAGGCTGCTGCCCCCGCGACCCGACCTCGGATAAGCGGAAGAAGATGGATGGATGGATGGATTTTAGTACTGTTATTGCACTGGAGAATAATACAATCTGTTGATCAACTTGACATACATTTGCATCACTGAACTCTGCTAAGCAATGTGCTCTACATACAACACACAAAGACAAAGATATGTTTCAAAGGGCCAATTTATTTCAGGCCAGAACAAATTGACAAAACTATTTTAAATAGCTGCAACATAACATACATAAGTAACAAACAGCATAATAACACTAACACTAACACTAACCACGTTAAACCCAGATTCCGAACTAATAAAGGTCTTAACTCATTCTCTTTCTATGCCACTTCAATGTGGAATGCACTCCCAACAGGTGTAAAAGAAAGGGCATCTCTATCCTCCTTCAAAACCGCACTAAAAGAACACCTCCAGGCAACTACAACCCTAAACTAACACCCTCCCTTCCACATAATACCTCTTCGGATTGTAAATAATCAAATGTAGACACTTTTTCTTATACTTTCTGATCTCTCTCTCTGTGTCCACTACTTGCTGTACATATCCTACCAAGTCAGTCCTACACTGTTTCAATGTCCATTTCTCTGATGATGCAATTGTTGATGACTGAAGTGTTGATACCAACCAAACCTAACCCCCCCCCTCCATATCCCACACCCCGGATTGTAAATAATGTAAATAATTCAATGTATATACCCTGATGATTATCTTGTGTGATGACTGTATTATGATGTTAGTATATATTTGATAGTATACAGGTAAAAGCCAGTAAATTAGAATATTTTGAAAAACTTGATTTATTTCAGTAATTGCATTCAAAAGGTGTAACTTGTACATTATATTTATTCATTGCACACAGACTGATGCATTCAAATGTTTATTTCATTTAATTTTGATGATTTGAAGTGGCAACAAATGAAAATCCAAAATTCCGTGTGTCACAAAATTAGAATGTTACTTAAGGCTAATACAAAAAAGGGATTTTTAGAAATGTTGGCCAACTGAAAAGTATGAAAATGAAAAATATGAGCATGTACAATACTCAATACTTGGTTGGAGCTCCTTTTGCCTCAATTACTGCGTTAATGCGGCGTGGCATGGAGTCGATGAGTTTCTGGCACTGCTCAGGTGTTATGAGAGCCCAGGTTGCTCTGATAGTGGCCTTCAACTCTTCTGCGTTTTTGGGTCTGGCCTTCTGCATCTTCCTTTTCACAATACCCCACAGATTTTCTATGGGGCTAAGGTCAGGGGAGTTGGCGGGCCAATTTAGAACAGAAATACCATGGTCCGTAAACCAGGCACGGGTAGATTTTGCGCTGTGTGCAGGCGCCAAGTCCTGTTGGAACTTGAAATCTCCATCTCCATAGAGCAGGTCAGCAGCAGGAAGCATGAAGTGCTCTAAAACTTGCTGGTAGACGGCTGCGTTGACCCTGGATCTCAGGAAACAGAGTGGCCCGACACCAGCAGATGACATGGCACCCCAAACCATCACCCAACCATGCAAATGTTGCATTTCCTTTGGAAATCGAGGTCCCAGAGTCTGGAGGAAGACAGGAGAGATACAGGATCCACGTTGCCTGAAGTCTAGTGTAAAGTTTCCACCATCAGTGATGGTTTGGGGTGCCAAAAGGAGCTCCAACCAAGTATTGAGTATTGTACATGCTCATATTTTTCATTTTCATACTTTTCAGTTGGCCAACATTTCTAAAAATCCCTTTTTTGTATTAGCCTTAAGTAATATTCTAATTTTGTGACACACGGAATTTTGGATTTTCATTTGTTGCCACTTCAAATCATCAAAATTAAATGAAATAAACATTTGAATGCATCAGTCTGTGTGCAATGAATAAATATAATGTACAAGTTACACCTTTTGAATGCAATTACTGAAATAAATCAAGTTTTTCAAAATATTCTAATTTACTGGCTTTTACCTGTATATCTGTATCTGGACCCCGACTTAAACAAGTTAAAAAACTTATTTGGGTGTTACCATTTAGTGGTCAATTGTACGGAATATGTACTGTACTGTGCAATCTACTAATAAAAGTTTCAATCAATCAATCAATCAATCAACAACATAGCTGTAAAGCTGGCTTCACCTAAGGAAGGCACACGTGACATACCGTATTTTCCGCACTATAAGGCGCACCGGATTATTAGCCGCACCTTCAATGAATGGCATATTTCAAAACTTTGTCCACCTATAAGCCGCCCCGGACTATAAGCCGCGCCTACGCTGCGCTAAAGGGAATGTCAAAAAAACAGTCCGATAGGTCAGTCAAACTTTAATAATATATTAAAAACCAGCGTTCTAACAACTCTGTCCCAAAATGTACGCAAATGTGCAATCACAAACATAGTAAAATTCAAAATAGTGCAGAGCAATAGCAACATAATGTTGCTCGAACGTTAATGTCACAACACACAAAATAAACATAGCGCTCACCTTCTGAAGTTATTCTTCATTCGTAAATCCTTCGAATTCTTCGTCTTCGGTGTCCGAATTGAAAAGTTGGGCAAATGTGGGATCCAAAATGGCCGGTTCCGTCTCGTCGAAGTCATCGGAGTCAGTGTCACTGTTCAGCAGTTCTGTGAATCCTGCCTTCCGGAAAGCTCGGACCACAGTTGTGACCGAAATATCTGCCCAGGCATTTACGATCCACTGGCAGATGTTGGCGTATGTCGTCCGGCGCTGTCTGCCTGTCTTAGTGAAGGTGTGTTCGCCTTCGGTCATCCATTGTTCCCACGCCGTTCGCAGTCGTGATTTGAATGCCCTGTTGACACCAATATCCAGCGGTTGGAGTTCTTTGGTTAATCCACCCGGAATGACGGCGAGTGTTGTATTTGTGTGCTTCACTTGTTTTTTGACACCATCTGTGATGTGGGCGCGCATAGAGTCGTATATCAACATGGACGGAGCTGTGTGAAAAAAGCCACCCGGCCTCTTCACGTAAACTTCCCTTAACCACTCGCTCATCTTTTCTTCATCCATCCATCCCTTCGAGTTAGCTTTTATGATGACGCCGGCTGGAAAGGTCTCTTTTGGCAAGGTCTTCCTTTTGAATATCACCATGGGTGGAAGTTTCAGGCCATTAGCATGGCAAGCTAGAACCACAGTGAAGGACGACTTCTCATTCCCTGTGGTGCGAATATTCACCGTACGTGCTCCCGTTGTATCCACAGTGCGGTTCACAGGAATATCAGTTGCTGTGAAATAGTAATCCGTGTGAGGATGGAGAGATTGCGTCTTTTCATGAACCGGATCCTTGTCGCTTAGTAGGAGCCATTTTGTGGTCTTTCCAGATGTAAACAGGAAATGAAACGTACGGTAATATCCGCGCGCTTTTTCTTCTTCTACGCGGGCGGGTGGTTGCTTACAGTAGAAGAAGAAGCGCTTCCTGTTCTATGGGGGCGGGTGCTTACCTTGGCGGTTGCTTGCGTAGAAGAAGAAGCGCTTCCTGTTCTACCGGGAAAAAAGATGGCGGCTGTTTACCATAGTTACGAGACCGAAACTTTATGAAAATGAATCTTAATATTAATCCATATATAAAGCGCACCGGGTTAAAAGCCGCACTGTCAGCTTTTGAGTAAATTTGTGGTTTTTAGGTGCGGCTAATGGTGCGGAAAATACGGTACACAAAGCCTAACCAGGCAGATTTGAATTGTTGTTTTGGGCAGTAGACGGGATCTTTGATCCAAGACACAACTTACATTTAACTAAAATGTTCTTTTCTTTGTGCTCGACAAAAGAAAAGAAGTGAGAATATCTCATACTTGCCAACCCTCCCGAATTTCACTGCCTCTCCCCGGGACAACCATTCTCCAAATTTCTGCCGATTTCCAGCCGGACTTAAGGCACGCCCCCTCCCGGTCTGTGCGGATCTGAGTGGGGACAGCCTGTCGTCACGTCCGCTTGGCCAACCAAAAAGTAACCACAAAACACTATACCGTATAGGCGTATAGTGTTCTGTGGTTACTTTTTTGTTGGCCAACGGTTGTATTGCGCTCGAGTCATGAATTTGATGACTTTAGACTCGACTTGACAAAATGTAAAAAGACTTGCAACTCGACTTAGACTTTAACATCAATGACTTGTGACTTCACTTGGACTTGAGCCTTTTGAATTGACATGACTTGACATGACTTGCTACTTTCCCCAAAACCCAAAGATGAAAAAGTTATTCGGGAGCGCCCCGTATTTTTCATTGTGTACTTGTCTATCAGCGTTGCGTGTGTCAGCTGGTGTGCTCTCAGTACAACGGCCAATCAAATTAGATCTACTTTGTTTTCATCACACAGCATTCATCCAATCAAATTGCAGGACAACCAACGAAGAAGACATGTCCAAACCACACGCCAGTGAACAAAAAATGATACCTAAAATAATTTTGTTTGGGTATAAAAATTACAAGGTGGTCAACACAAAACGGTTTGCAGTATGCAACACATGCGGTTCGAAAATTACTGATGGAGAGGCAACAACTTCCAACTTCGTCCGGCATTTGAAGTTGCACAAAGAAGGGTAAGTTTTGAATGAAAGATAACGTTTATTGGCTAAGTAACGTGACTTTTATTTGCTGTGTAGTTAAATCAGTGAGGCTGTAAACTCACTGCTAACGTTATAACGTTATTGCAAACACGGGAATCTGTTGCAGTTCACTACCTTATTCATACTTTTTGTTCAGTGATTTTCTTTAAGCAGGGTTACGTTAGTCAATATATCACACGTAACGTTAGACGGCGGTCAGCAGCACCGCGTATTTTAGCCACCTAAAAAAAGACAAAAATAGTAAAATAAAGGTCAGTTAAAATGTATACTATATTATGAATATGTGTACCGTTTTAGCTAGCTTTCTGACATACTGTTGGTTGTTTACCTCAGTGGTCCCCAACCACCGGGCCGCGGCCCGGTACTGGTCCGTGGATCGATTGGTATCGGGCCGCACAAGAATTTTTTTTTTTTTTTTTTTTTTTATTAAATCAACATAAAAAACACAAGATACACTTACAAGTAGTGCACCAACCCAAAACAACTCTCTCCCCCCTTTTGTTCTGGGCATTGAACATGAAGACTCTTCCTTCACTGTTCCGAGTGGCCATGAGAGTCTTGGCAGTGCCTGCCTCCAGTGCTCCAGTGGAGCGAGTTTTCAGCCATGGTGGCATCATACTACGCCCCCATCGTGCACAAATGACTGACAGACTCTTGGCTAATTTGGTCTTTTGCAAATGCAATGCAGCATAGGGCCCTGACATATAAAAAGTACAACTTTTTTGTTATGTTCACGTATATGTCATGTTTTTTCAATGTTAACACTTTTGTACAAATAAGTACATTTGCACTTTATTTTTCAATGTGTTTGTTCTGTAAAGGAATGAGTTAATGTTTAAAATGACTGGTTAATAGTGCTATTATAAAGTGCAATGTCAGCACAATTTTCTTTCCTGCAATTTAAAATGCACTTGTTTTAATAAATAAATACAGCGTTTGAAAAGCATACACAATCCGTGTTAATATATTAGTCTGTGGTTAAAAGGACTTGAAAGGACTCGAAACTCAAAATGCAGGACTTAGGACTTGACTTGAGACTTTCCAGTCTTGACTTTGGACTTGACTCGGGGCTTGCCTGTCTTGACTCGGGACTTGAGGGCAAAGACTTGAGACTTACTTGTGACTTGCAAAACAATGACTTGGTCCCACCTCTGGTTATTGGCGTTATTATTGAGAGAAATATTGCATATTTTGTGTTTTTGCCTTATAAAAACAATGTTGTCTTCGTCAAAAAGGGGCTAAAACAAACAAATAAAAGAATAATGAAAACCTATAATCAATGTATGGATCTTAAGTTGATCTTGAGATTTAAGGAATGAAAGTTATTTGAAAAAATATATCAATTATATTGAACAGTTTTATGAGTGGGACCCTTTTGGGTCCCTGAGAATTTTAGTGGCATTTTTTTTTACTGTCATTGTGTGTGTGTGTGTGTGTGTGTGTGTGTGTGTGTGTGTGTGTGTGTGTGTGTGTGTGTGTGTGTGTGTGTGTGTGTGTGTGTCAGTGTTGCAGCACAAGTTGAACATTACTGATCAGAAGATGAACGTATTGAAGACGACAACAGAAGGTCAGTGTGTGTCTGTGTCTGTGTGTGTGTGTGTGTGTGTGTGTGTGTGTGTCTGTGTCTGTGTGTGTGTGTGTGTGTGTGTGTGTGTGTGTGTGTGTGTGTGTGTGTGTGTGTGTGCGTGTTGCTGACGTGCTGTTTTTCCTGCCACAGAGCTGATGTTGCGCGTGCGTGTTTTGGAGCAACACAGCCAGCGGTCAGATGACAAAGGTGCGTGTTGAAAGGTGTGCGGTGGGCGTTGTGTTGACGTCAACGATGTCGTCACCAGGCGAGACAAAGGTGGCCTTCGCCGCCGCACTCACCGACTCGGGGTCAGTGGGACCCTTTGACCAGGAAACTACGTTGATCTTCTCCAAGGTTTTCACCAATGTGGGCCAAGCTTACGACGTGACCTCAGGTGACCATTGGACGTATGTGTGTGTATGTACATGTACATGTGTGTGTGTGTGTGTGCGTGTGTGTGTGTGTGTGTGTGTGGGTGTACGTGTGTTTGCGCAACAACGTCACCATCACCTTCACCGTGCGCAGGTGTGTTCACGGCTCCCATCGGTGGCGTTTACGCGTTCAGCTTCACGGCGGCCGACTTCCTGAAAGGCTACATGGGCGTCGCCTTGTACCGCAACCAGCAGCCAATCGTCTTCAGCCTTGACCTCAACGACCACGGAGGCTACGCGTCCGTCGCCAATGGAGTGCTGCTGGGGCTGGAGGCGGGCGACCGCGTGCGCCTGAGTCTGCCCGCCAGCTACCGTCTCTACGACGATGCCCGAAACTTCAGCGTCTTCAGTGGCTTCCTGCTCTTTGCGCTTTGACTCATCGACTGCAAATAGACAATCTTTGTAAACAGGAAGTTGTTTCAAAACGTGTCACATTGTTTCCATGGTTACACTAAAGTTTGTTCAAACGGCAGTCTGTGGTTTTTCCTCTTTCTTCACACAGAAAGCCACATTTAAAAGGAGCGGGTCTAAGTGTCCTCGAGGGGGAGGTACTCCCTTTTGACCGCAGCAGAAGTGTGTACTCCTCCAGCAGCCTTGCCTCCAAAAGCCCCCCGCCGAATCCCAGTGTCAAGCTCTGCCCCCATGGCCTGGAGGGCTTCTGATAGGTGCTGGATCATATGACTCTGAAGGTTTCAAACCTGCATCGTCCCTTGGCTCTGCGTCGCTGCAAGTCTGAGGCCCCTACCCTGGCATGGTGGGGGTCGGGGATGGGTGGAGCTCCAGAAGGGGTGGTCTTGATGGAAAGGGGTGGGGCAGGATGGTTACCATGCCAACTTGGGGAGGAATAAGAACAGTTAGGGCAGTGCTAGCTTGAGGGGGCGTGGCTTGAGGGGTAACCACACAGGAGAACCCGGCCCCCGTTTCCCCCACCGGGAGGTCCAGGGAGGCTCGGTCGAGGGCGACTCCCAACGAGACGGAGCAGGACAGCTTAGCCACGGAGCTAGTCATGCGGCTTATGTAGGAGCGCGAAACCCCTGACCCAGATGGGTAGAAGAACTTCCTGAGCGTCGTCATGGCAAGGGAGAAAGTGTGGGCCTTGGCACGGCAGCGGTGAGGTGGCGGCAGGGGCCAGATGGGAGGCTGGTGAGACGGACCGGAGGTGAAAGGTGAAAGGCAGTCGCTGCAAGTCTGAGGCCCCTACCCTGGCATGGTAGGGGTCGGGGATGGGTGGAGCTCCAGAAGGGGTGGTCTTGATGGAAAGGGGTGGGGCAGGATGGTTACCATGCCAACTTGGGGAGGAAAAAGAACAGTTAGGGCAGTGCTAGCTTGAGGGGGCGTGGCTTGAGGGGTAACCACACAGGAGAACCCGGCCCCCGTTTCCCCCACCGGGAGGTCCAGGGAGGCTCGGTCGAGGGCGACTCCCAACGAGACGGAGCAGGACAGCTTAGCCACGGAGCTAGTCATGCGGCTTATGTAGGAGCGCGAAACCCCTGACCCAGATGGGTAGAAGAACTTCCTGAGCGTCGTCATGGCAAGGGAGAAAGTGTGGGCCTTGGCACGGCAGTGGTGAGGTGGCGGCAGGGGCCAGATGGGAGGCTGGTGAGACGGACCGGAGGTGAAAGGTGAAAGGCAGTCTGAAAGAGATCCAGCAGTAAAACATGAGTTGTCACTTCCGGCCTGTGCATGTGTTCTGATGGTACCTGGCTAAACCAAATGGGACTGGTTCACTAAGGAAGTGTCAGGCTGGAAGACCAAACACACTTACTTTCTGCACACCCTTCTTGCTGTGAGAGGGTTGGAGGTTTTGCACCTCATCTTCCAGAGAACGACTTTCATTTTGGCTCTGGTCCTGGTTTTGGTCCATCAAAAGATGAACCTCAGAGACCAGAGGACAGGACTTCTTCTCCCTGGCTTCCGACCCAGTATGAGACCAAGGTACGGCCTGACTGAGGAGCAGAACCGGACGAGAGCACAAATGAAAAGAGAACCATAGTGTAAGTTGTAAAAGTTTGGCTCGTATCTTGCAGCAGAGTTCTGGGAAAGCAACCTGGACAAGATGCTGAGGCTCTCGTTGGAGATGTGAGCGCTTCTGCTCGGTCCATCTGCCAAAAAATAGAAACATGTGGCACGTGCACCTTTGGACTTGGGGCAGAGTTACCTGTCACCTGCAACGTGATGAAGTGTTTCTTCTTCAGGAAGGCCTCGTGGTCCAGCCTCCACCTCCTTCTCCAGCGAGTTGCCGTCCTCACTGAAGTGTTCCGTTTCTGACAAGATACAGGTCTGACTTTTTGACTTATCTGCACTGGGTCAAGGTCCTGATCTGAGGCCTCACCTTCTGCTGTTGGTTCTGGACTTGAGTTTCTGGAATTTAATCTGGACTCGGTTTGACCCTCTGCCAGGCCGCAGCTCCACTACATGTCCCTTTCACCTTAAAGTATTTGCCGAAAACAGACCGAGTCAAGCGTGTGACGGCCTGGGTTAGGGTAAGGGTTAACCTAACCCGTTGACCTAACCCTCTGTGCATGATTTACTAGTATACTCTTAGGAGTATTACAAGAACTATAGAGTTTGCTTGTTGAAGCCTACTTTAAAGAGCTGAAATGTATCCCCAAACAGTGGTTGCTAAAAAGTATTTAATAGTAATAGTTTTAATATTGACACATCTCGTCTGTGCATATGCTCCTTAGGAGTATTACATATATGTTAATAAAGTACCTGTGAAACTGGGTACTTGTTGAAGTATCCTTTAAAAGGCTTAACCCCAAACAACTTCTTAGTGGTTGAGAAAAAGTGACTCAAAGTAATGTTTTGATATTGACATATATCATCTGTGCATAATTTACTACATTGCCCTGTGGAGTATTACATAATTCATAGTAAAGTACCATTTACACGTAAAAGTACACACTCTATATTAAAGTTGAAATGACAATAGGGTTAGGGTCGGGTAATCCTGACCCTAACCCTACTTTATTAGGTTTAGGGTTATGAAATGTGTCAATATCAAACCGTGACTTTGTATCACTTGTTGGTAGGGTTGATGTGACCTTTATAGAGGGTACTTCAACATGTAAACGGTACTTTATCATAATATATGCAATACTCCTCAATAGGCTTGTTAACCATAAACCGATGCGACCGCATAGTCAGTTGGAGAAGTGGCCGGTTCGGCTACATCGGATGCAGCCCTGTCAATCGATAAGGTTTAGCTGTAAATATTTGGGTTAACCAAGCATAAACGCATAAACCGGTTAACTAGAAATCAGTTTTTGTCTTTAAAACAACTCGAGAGCCAGGGTTGTCCGTGAAAAGAGTGATGTTACGTTACTTCCGTAACTGGAGACGAGAATAGATGTACAGTGGGGCAAACAAGTATTTAGTCAGCCACCAATTGTGCACGTTCTCCCACTTAAAATGATGACAGAGTTCTGTAATTTTCATCATAGGTACACTTCAACTGTGAGAGACAGAATGTGAAAAAAAATCCAGGAATTCACATTATAGGATTTTTAAAGAATTTATTTGTAAATTATGGTGGAAAATAAGTATTTGGTCAATAACAAAAATTCTACTTAATATTTAATATAACCTTGGTTGGCAATAACAGAGGTCAAACGATTACTATAGGTCTTTACCAGGTTTGCACACACAGTAGCTGGTATTTTGGCCCATTCCTCCATGCAGATCTTCTCGAGAGCAGTGATGTTTTGGGGCTGTCGCCGAGCAACACGGACTTTCAACTCCCTCCACAGATTTTCTATGGGGTTGAGGTCTGGAGACTGGCTAGGCCACTCCAGGACTTTCAAATGCTTCTTACGGAGCCACTCCTTCGTTGCCCGGGCGGTGTGTTTGGGATCATTGTCATGCTGGAAGACCCAGCCACGTTTCATCTTCAAAGCTCTCACTGATGGAAGGAGGTTTTGGCTCAAAATCTCACGATACATGGCCCCATTCATTCTTTCCATAACACGGATCAGTTGGTCTGTCCCCTTAGCAGAAAAACAGCCCCAAAGCATGATGTTTCCACCCCCATGCTTCACGGTAGGTATGGTGATCTTGGGATGCAACTCAGTATTCTTCTTCCTCCAAACACGATGAGTTGAGTTTATACCAAAAAGTTCTATTTTGGTTTCATCTGACCACATGACATTCTCCCAATCATCCATGTGCTCTCTGGCAAACTTCAGACGGGCCTGGACATGCACTGGCTTAAGCAGGGGGACACGTCTGGCACTGCAGGATTTGATTCCCTGTCGGCGTAGTGTGTTACTGATGGTAACCTTTGTTACTTTGGTCCCAGCTCTCTGCAGGTCATTTACCAGGTCCCCCTGTGTGGTTCTGGGATTTTTGCTCACCGTTCTCATGATCATTTTGACCCCACGGGATGAGATCTTGCGTGGAGCCCCAGATCGAGGGAGATTATCAGTGGTCTTGTATGTCTTCCATTTTCTGATAATTGCTCCCACAGTTGATTTTTTCACACCAAGCTGCTTACCTATTGTAGATTCACTCTTCACAGTCTGGTGCACGTCTACAATTATTTTCCTGGTGTCCTTCGACAGCTCTTTGGTCTTGGCCATAGTGGAGTTTGGAGTCTGACTGTTTGAGGCTGTGGACAGGTGTCTTTTATACAGATAACGAGTTCAAACAGGTGCCATTAATACAGGTAACAAGTGGAGGACAGAAGAGCTTCTTAAAGAAGAAGTTACAGGTCTGTGAGAGCCAGAGATCTTCCTTGTTTGAAGTGACCAAATACTTATTTTCCACCATAATTTACAAATAAATTCTTTAAAATTACTACAATGTGAATTCCTGGATTTTTTGTTCACATTCTGTCTCTCACAGTTGAAATGTACCTATGATGAAAATTACAGACCTCTGTCATCATTTTAAATGGGAAAACTTGCACAATCGGTGGCTGACTAAATACTTTTTTGCCCCACTGTAGATGCATGGATTGGGTGTCGCGCCAGACTAGCAATCAGTAGATAGTTAATCTTTAAAACAACCATGGAGCAGAATTACTGCCAAAACTACACAAACTCAAAGAAAAATGTAGTAGAAAAACAACTTTCTTAAAGTGAAAGAAGCACGAAGTAACTTTTCAAGCTTGATAAAATATGTTCATAAGTTTTGGACTTACAACTAGGTGGATGACACCTATGTCATGGCCTGAGGGGTCTGTATCGCTTTCACTAGCACTTTGCAGAGGTGTGGACTCGAGTCACATGACTTGGACTCGAGTCAGACTCGAGTCATGAATTTGATGACTTTAGACTCGACTTGACAAAATGTAAAAAGACTTGCAACTCGACTTAGACTTTAACATCAATGACTTGTGACTTCACTTGGACTTGAGCCTTTTGAATTGACATGACTTGACATGACTTGCTACTTTCCCCAAAACCCAAAGATGAAAAAGTTATTCGGGAGCGCTCCGTATTTTTCGTTGTGTACTTGTCTATCAGCGTTGCGTGTGTCAGCTGGTGTGGTCTCAGTACAACAGCCAATCAAATTAGATCTACTTTGTTTTCATCACACAGCATTCATCCAATCAAATTGCAGGACAACCAACGAAGAAGACATGTCCAAACCACACGCCAGTGAACAAAAAATGATACCTAAAATAATTTCGTTTGGGTATAAAAATTACGAGGTGGTCAACACAAAACGGTTTGCAGTATGCAACACATGCGGTTCGAAAATGACTGATGGAGAGGCAACAACTTCCAACTTTGTCCGGCATTTGAAGTTGCACAAAGAACGGTAAGTTTTGAATGTAAGATAACGTTTATTGGCTAAGTAACGTGACTTTTATTTGCTGTGTAGTTAAATCAGTGAGGCTGTAAACTCACTGCTAACGTTATAACGTTATTGCAAACACGGGAATCTGTTGCAGTTCACTACCTTATTCATACTTTTTGTTCAGTGATTTTTTTTAAGCAGGGTTACATTAGTCAATATATCACACGTAACGTTAGACGGCGGTCAGCAGCACCGCGTATTTTAGCCACCTAAAAAAAGACAAAAATAGTAAAATAAAGGTCAGTTAAAATGTATACTATATTATGAATAAGTGTACCGTTTTAGCTAGCTTTCTGACATACTGTTGGTTGTTTACCTCAGTGGTCCCCAACCACCGGGCCGCGGCCCGCTACTGGTCCGTGGATCGATTGGTATCGGGCCGCACAAGAAATATATATATATATATATATATATATATATATATATATATATATTTTTCTTTTTTTAATTAAATCAACATAAAAAACACAAGATACACTTACAAGTAGTGCACCAACCCAAAACAACTCTCTCCCCCCTTTTGTTCTGGGCATTGAACATGAAGACTCTTCCTTCACTGTTCCGAGTGGCCATGAGAGTCTTGGCAGTGCCTGCCTCCAGTGCTCCAGTGGAGCGAGTTTTCAGCCATGGTGGCATCATACTACGCCCCCATCGTGCACAAATGACTGACAGACTCTTGGCTAATTTGGTCTTTTGCAAATGCAATGCAGCATAGGGCCCTGACATATAAAAAGTACAACTTTTTTGTTATGTTCGCGTATATGTCATGTTTTTTCAATGTTAACACTTTTGTACAAATAAGTACATTTGCACTTTATTTTTCAATGTGTTTGTTCTGTAAAGGAATGAGTTAATGTTTAAAATGACTGGTTAATAGTGCTATTATGAAGTGCAATGTCAGCACAATTTTCTTTCCTGCAATTTAAAATGCACTTGTTTTAATAAATAAATACAGCGTTTGAAAAGCATACACAATCTGTGTTAATATATTAGTCTGTGGTTAAAAGGACTTGAAAGGACTCGAAACTCAAAATGCAGGACTTAGGACTTGACTTGAGACTTTCCAGTCTTGACTTTGGACTTGACTCGGGGCTTGCCTGTCTTGACTCGGGACTTGACTCGGACTTGAGGGCAAAGACTTGAGACTTACTTGTGACTTGCAAAACAATGACTTGGTCCCACCTCTGGCACTTTGTGACTTTGAGGAGGGGGGCAAGAACCTTGCCACACACAAAAAACACAAATGACTGACTGACTTGCTTTACAACATACGTCACTCCCCCTTTACCCATTCGTTAAAAAGACAGACGTCGATGCGAACGCCTACATGCCGCCAGAAAAGAAGAACACCAACGTGCAATTACTGCTATCATGGCCGACGCTCCAAAACAACCAAACAAACGAAAAGTTTTGTCTGAGGAGACAAAAAAGAAAATTGGAGGCTCCCGAGATAAAAGGACAGTGAAGGATCAACATTGGCCCGGCTTTCCCTCGCTGGCGTGAACTCAAAGACGAGGAATTTCAGACCAAAGCTGCCTTGAGTCTGTTCCTGCTAAACTAGTAAGTGACTTCCCATGCTCAAATCAAAATGCTAATGGTATCCTGCCTTCCTTAAGCACACTTGTACACGAAGGCAGTAAGTTCAACACCTTCCGCTCATCAAAACTCTGAACACCAGGTTGACTGATGGAGGCCAGGTTTATTGACAATTGCAAGGGTAAAACTGTAGGACACAAACGTTGTAAATATAAATGCATGAATTAAATGAACTTAATAATGTCATATCACAGACCACAGATTATCAAGTATTGCATTTGAATTAAATCTAAGTTTAACTTTATCACACACCACTGTATGTGTTGTTATGATTAATAATATCCGTGACATATGAGCTTTTTACTGTTTAAATTGTCTTAAGTAACAGTACAACAAACGTCCACTAGATGGCGGCAGATGACAACAAATGAAAGTTAGCCGACATGAACAGGTAATGCAATCAGCGATCGTCTAACATCATAAAACACACACATTTCACAGCTAAATATGACTCATTGTGTACTACAAACATTAAATATGGGTACATACCAACGATGCCACGAACAGCATAAGATGTGATAGTTTGCTGAGAAACACGAGGAATGAGGCGGAGTTGTGCGCACCTGTCTGAAATACTTCCTGAGTCTAAACACGTGACCTATCTGCGTGTTTCTTAAAGGTACAGCTCACTTAACAGAACCAACTGAAATGACTCGAAAATAAACACACACTAAATAAAGTCATCTTAATAACCGTGGCAGAACACTCCCCGCCTGGCATTATCAAATGTCATCACTTAAATGTCCCTACAGCTCTTATTGTTCCTAATCAGGAGCAAGAAGGAGGACTGTCTCTGAAATGGGACGCAGGAAGAGTTTAGTCCCATCTTTCCTGTAGACCTTGATCTCCACTTGCCGCACCTTACCGTCTTTGCTTGGAAAAACTTGAGTAATCAAGCCCAGAGGCCACTCGTTTCTTGCAAGCTGGTTGTCTTTGAGAAGGACAATACTCCCAAGCTGAAGGTCTGGGGTGGAGGCCATCCACTTTCTCCGTGGTTGAAGTGATGCAAGGTATTGTTTCTTCCATCTACTCCAGAAAGTTTGGGCAAGATGTTGGACTTGACGCCACTGGGACTTGTGAAGGTCTTTGATCCAATCACCGACTGGGGCAGAAGGAATACTCACCTTTTGGGTGAGGAGGGTCGCTGGAGTAAGGATGAGGGGGTCGTCCGGGTCAGTCGACACTGGGATCAGAGGTCTGGCATTAATGATTGCAGCAACCTCTGCCATCAGTGTAGTGAGTGCTTCGTGAGTGAGTCGTGAAGCTCCCAGCTGGAGGAACATGGAGTCCAGAATCCTTCGTGCTACTCCAATCATCCTCTCCCATGAACCACCCATATGAGAGGCGTGAGGAGCGTTGAACTTCCATTCACATCCTTGATCCAAGAGATACTTCTCGACCGAAGCATTAATGATGTTTGAGAAGATCTTCAGCTCTTTACACGCGCTGACAAAGTTAGTTCCTCGGTCTGAACGAATAAGCTTCACAGGGCCCCTAACAGCAAGGAAACGCCGAAGAGCGTTGATGAAGCTTGACGTGTCGAGAGATTCTATTACCTCGATGTGGACAGCTCGAACACTCATGCAGGTAAATAACACTGCCCACCGTTTACTCTGAGCAAAGCCACCTCTTGTACGTCGTGAAGACACAGCCCACGGTCCGAACACATCCAAGCCAACATTTGTGAATGGAGGTTCAGTAGAGAGGCGATCTTCCGGAAGGTCGGCCATCTTCTGTGTCTGATGGGGGCCTCGTAGTTTATTATCGGGGAGACGGCGCCTTAGTGACTTGAAAGGCAGCGGAGCTACCCAGCTGTTGTTTTTATCTTTCTTTAAATTGTTTCTCATGATTTTCAAGAAAGAAATGTCCTCAATTGATGGAGAAACTTTGTCATCATCCCTTGTCTGTTGAAACACTGTGGAGCCCAACTCCTCAGCTTCTCGACTGCATGTAGGAATCCCTGTTGTCTGTATCTTAGGATAGTCTTTGTACTGAAACTGACTGCACCTCTGTTTCACCTGCAGGGTGTTTGGGCATGGTTGAAAGATGGAGGGGCGTTTGCATTCTGCTGTCTGGGTATAGAAGGCATTTACACTGTCTGGCTTGTACACACCTCCCAAGCAGACATTACCAACTATTACCCATCCCAGGTCGAGTTTCTGTGCATAAGGAGCATCTCGAGGGCCGTTCAACTGTTTGCGAACTTTGTGGGCTGCGATAATGTCTCGCCCTAGGAGAAGCAGAATGGGTGTACTCTGTTCGAGCTCTGGGATGAATTGAGCAATAGACTTCAGGTGGGGGTGATTAGATGCAGCATTGGGAGTTGGGATCTCTGATCTATTGTTAGGGATGTCGTTGCATTCAACCAGACTTGGTAGAGGAAGACTGACTTTCCCGTCCATGGATTCGATCTGGTAGCCTGTAGCTCTTCTCCCCATGGTTTCTGTTACTCCTGAACAGGTTCGGAGAGAGTATGGAGAGGGGGATCCTTGGACTTTGAAGGTGTCGAAGAACTCAGACCGGGCCAAGGATCTGTTGCTGTGTTCGTCAATGATAGCGTAGACCTTTATTGCCTTCTCTTGACGGTTGACGGGGTAGATTTTAACCAAACAGATTTTAGAACATGACCTGTCGTTTTGATCACCACCACAGACTGTAGTGCAGCTGCTGGCAACTTCTGAAGGTGTTGGCTCCCCGCCATGCTTTGAAGAGGGGTATGGCTCCTCTGTCTGTGGTGCTGGTCCTGGATGAAGAGCAGAGTTATGTTTCTCACTCCCACATTCAGTGCATGTGGCCGTATACTTGCAGTCTCTAGCCATGTGTTTTGAAGATGTGCAACATTTAAAGCAGATCTTGTGTTCTCTGAGGAATGCTTTCCTTTCTTCTATGGGTTTATCTCGGAAAGCTCGACATTTCCTCAGAAGGTGGGGTTTTTTATGAATTGGGCAGTGACGTTCGGGGTTCTCAGCTTCATCACTGTGTTCTGTAGGAGAGACGTCCATCTTGTGGACTGATATTTCTTTTGGTTTGGTTGTTCTAAAGGTCTTGTCCGTCATTGCAATGTCAGCTTGAACAGCAAAGTTGAAACTAGGGTCATTTCTGATTTTAGCCTGATGGAAAATAAAGTCCACAAATACTTCAAAGGGAGGGAATGAGACTCGACAACGTTCTTTGTAATCGGACCCAACAGACAGCCATTTCTCTTGCAGACTAGAGGGCAACTTATGGACAAGAGGACTTATTCCTCTGGCTGTGTCGAGGTAGTGAAGGCCGGGAAGAGTTCCATCTGTCTTGGCCGCCTGCAGTTCCATAAGAAGGTCACTGAGCTCATGAAGTTTTGCATAGTCTTTGTAGGTGATTTTGGGGAAGTTGCTGATGCGTTGGAAGAGTGCCTCTTCGACAACTTCAGGGGCTCCGTAGCATGCGTCCAGTCTGTCCCATATCATCTGAAGTCCTCTTTGAGGTTGGCTAGTGTTGACAGCTCGAATACGTTTTGCATGTTCTCCTGACTCTTTCCCAAGCCACTTGACCAGCAAATTCATTTCCTCGCTGCATGTTAGATGAAGTCCTCTTACTGCGTTTTGAAAGGACTGTTGCCAAGCGCTGTAACTCTCCGGCTGGTCGTTGAATTGGGTCATACATGTAGTAACCAGTTCACGTCGAGCGAAATATCTGATGACATCACTCATACCTGATCTGTCATGATGAGCATTATGAGGAGTGTTACTGGACATGGCGGGATACTGAAAACCATTATTACTTGATCCCTGTGGGTTATGATAACCTTGAGTATTCTTGAAGGGTAGGGGCGTGGTCATAGAGGGTTGTGGCTGATTTACAGTTACTCTGCTTGCTGCTGTTTGTGTGATGTTGGAAGCAGCTGGCCTATCTACTTCTATGGACTGGGGAGCATGGTGATAGTTTCTTGGTGCTGGGTCTAAACATAGATGGCTGCTTTCATTTTGAGAAGGAAAATGAGGATGTGGATGCAGTGCCGGGGTTGAATGTGTGTGTAGCTGACCAACACTGTCCTGGATGAAGGGGTGAAGAGGGGCGTTGGATTGTGTGCCTCGCTCACGAGCACCATCCTGAGCGTATTCTTCTAATGCTAAAGACGAATGTTCTTTAGACTGTTCAGTGACATATTCTCTGGTCCGCCCTAGAGGATCACAGGGAATCTCTTGAAGTGGTAGCTTCCTGCTACTTCGCACACTGCCGTCCATGCTTAACGCTGCTTCTAGCGCCTTAGCCTCCGCTTCAGCTACAGCTGCATCTCTTTCTAGAGACAGTTTCATCATTTGTGCTTCTAATTGGGCTTTTTCCATTGCTAGGATCATGTCTTTTTCTGCAAAGTTCAGTCGTGCTTTTGCTGCCTCTGCGTTGGCACGGGCTAAAGCCGCAGCATTCCCTGCAGATGATTTTGTGGAGCGTGATGTGTAGGATCTAGACTTCAGCGACGGCTCCTTTGAATCCATGATGTATGTTCAGCGTGAAACTGTGTTATCTTATGCGATGAAGTCGTTGTTTTACTATCCTGCCTTCCTTAAGCACACTTGTACACGAAGGCAGTAAGTTCAACACCTTCCGCTCATCAAAACTCTGAACACCAGGTTGACTGATGGAGGCCAGGTTTATTGACAATTGCAAGGGTAAAACTGTAGGACACAAACGTTGTAAATATAAATGCATGAATTAAATGAACTTAATAATGTCATATCACAGACCACAGATTATCAAGTATTGCATTTGAATTAAATCTAAGTTTAACTTTATCACACACCACTGTATGTGTTGTTATGATTAATAATAT
Source organism: Nerophis lumbriciformis (assembly GCF_033978685.3). Taxonomy (NCBI): domain Eukaryota; kingdom Metazoa; phylum Chordata; class Actinopteri; order Syngnathiformes; family Syngnathidae; genus Nerophis; species Nerophis lumbriciformis. Next base: position 3,396,113 of record NC_084576.2, read on the forward strand.
CCGTGACATATGAGCTTTTTACTGTTTAAATTGTCTTAAGTAACAGTACAACAAACGTCCACTAGATGGCGGCAGATGACAACAAATGAAAGTTAGCCGACATGAACAGGTAATGCAATCAGCGATCGTCTAACATCATAAAACACACACATTTCACAGCTAAATATGACTCATTGTGTACTACAAACATTAAATATGGGTACATACCAACGATGCCACGAACAGCATAAGATGTGATAGTTTGCTGAGAAACACGAGGAATGAGGCGGAGTTGTGCGCACCTGTCTGAAATACTTCCTGAGTCTAAACACGTGACCTATCTGCGTGTTTCTTAAAGGTACAGCTCACTTAACAGAACCAACTGAAATGACTCGAAAATAAACACACACTAAATAAAGTCATCTTAATAACCGTGGCAGAACAAATGGTAATGCTAACTATCGGAAATCTGCGTGGCAGCAATAAATAGCCACCAGCGTGATAGTTCCACATTACTCCCATTGAAAAAACTCTCCCGCTGGTCTTTCTTTGCTTCGGACCTGCATCCGCCCCGATACATTCTTGGTAATCGCAATTCAAGATGGTTTCTTGATAGTGTCTGCTTTTTAGCATCAGCATTATAGACCTCATATTTGTGACAATGTTACAGTCAGTGTGACACTATACAGGTAAAAGCCAGTAAATTAGAATATTTTGAAAAACTTGATTTATTTCAGTAATTGCATTCAAAAGGTGTAACTTGTACATTATATTTATTCATTGCACACAGACTGATGCATTCAAATGTTTATTTCATTTAATTTTGATGATTTGAAGTGGCAACAAATGAAAATCCAAAATTCCGTGTGTCACAAAATTAGAATATTACTTAAGGCTAATACAAAAAAGGGATTTTTAGAAATGTTGGCCAACTGAAAAGTATGAAAATGAAAAATATGAGCATGTACAATACTCAATACTTGGTTGGAGCTCCTTTTGCCTCAATTACTGCGTTAATGCGGCGTGGCATGGAGTCGATGAGTTTCTGGCACTGCTCAGGTGTTATGAGAGCCCAGGTTGCTCTGATAGTGGCCTTCAACTCTTCTGCGTTTTTGGGTCTGGCATTCTGCATCTTCCTTTTCACAATACCCCACAAATTTTCTATGGGGCTAAGGTCAGGGGAGTTGGCGGGCCAATTTAGAACAGAAATACCATGGTCCGTAAACCAGGCACGGGTAGATTTTGCGCTGTGTGCAGGCGCCAAGTCCTGTTGGAACTTGAAATCTCCATCTCCATAGAGCAGGTCAGCAGCAGGAAGCATGAAGTGCTCTAAAACTTGCTGGTAGACGGCTGCGTTGACCCTGGATCTCAGGAAACAGAGTGGACCGACACCAGCAGATGACATGGCACCCCAAACCATCACCCAACCATGAAAATTTTGCATTTCCTTTGGAAATCGAGGTCCCAGAGTCTGGGGGAAGACAGGAGAGGCACAGGATCCACGTTGCCTGAAGTCTATTGTAAAGTTTCCACCATCAGTGATGGTTTGGGGTGCCATGTCATCTGCTGGTGTCGGTCCACTCTGTTTCCTGAGATCCAGGGTCAACGCAGCCGTCTACCAGCAAGTTTTAGAGCACTTCATGCTTCCTGCTGCTGACCTGCTCTATGGAGATGGAGATTTCAAGTTCCAACAGGACTTGGCGCCTGCACACAGCGCAAAATCTACCCGTGCCTGGTTTACGAACCATGGTATTTCTGTTCTAAATCGGCCCGCCAACTCCCCTGACCTTAGCCCCATAGAAAATCTGTGGGGTATTGTGAAAAGGAAGATGCAGAATGCCAGACCCAAAAACGCAGAAGAGTTGAAGGCCACTATCAGAGCAACCTGGGCTCTCATAACACCTGAGCAGTGCCAGAAACTCATCGACTCCATGCCACGCCGCATTAACGCAGTAATTGAGGCAAAAGGAGCTCCAACCAAGTATTGAGTATTGTACATGCTCATATTTTTCATTTTCATACTTTTCAGTTGGCCAACATTTCTAAAAATCCCTTTTTTGTATTAGCCTTAAGTAATATTCTAATTTTGTGACACACGGAATTTTGGATTTTCATTTGTTGCCACTTCAAATCATCAAAATTAAATGAAATAAACATTTGAATGCATCAGTCTGTGTGCAATGAATAAATATAATGTACAAGTTACACCTTTTGAATGCAATTACTGAAATAAATCAAGTTTTTCAAAATATTCTAATTTACTGGCTTTTACCTGTATTTGACGACATTCAGCATCAAACCTTTAACCTTCAGTTTCAAAGTTCATTTTTTTCAAATGCAAAACGTTTAGCTCGGTAGAGTAAACCCCCCTGATGGACTAATTCTTTAATGATACCCACGGAAAATGTGTGGAAATAAACAATACCAGGTTTTAATGTGTAGAAATATGGGGATAGTTGTTGTACTCAATACGGCCACTGGATGACACTATAAGACCAGGTGTGTGGGTTAGCCTTATGGTATACAGCAGTGGTTCTCAACCTTTTTTCAATGATGTACCCCTTGTGAACATTTTTTTAATTCAAGTACCCCCTAATCAGAGCAAAGCATTTTTGGTTGGAAAAAAATAGATAAAGAAGTAAAATACAGCACTATGTCATCAGTTTGTGATTTATTAAATTGTATAACAGTGTAAAATATTGCTCATTTGTAGTGGTCTTTCGTGAACTATTTGGGAAAAAAAGATATAAAAATAATTAAAAACTTGTTGAAAAATAGACAAGTGATTCAATTATAAATAAATATCTCTACAAATAGAAGTAATCATCAACTTAAAGTGCCCTCTTTGGGGATTGTAATAGAGATCCATCCGGATTCATGAACTTTATTCTAAACATTTCTTCCCAAAAAAAAATCTTTAACATCAATATTTATGGAACATGTCCACAAAAAATCTAGCTGTCAACACTGAATATTGCATAGTTGCATTTCTTTTCACAGTTCTTTTTGACAGACATTTAAAAAAAATCTCACGTACCCCTTGGCATACCTTCAAGTACGCGTACCCCCATTTGAGAACCACTGGCATACAGAGTGACTGTTTTAGTGTGTACACACATACATACATACATATATATATATATATATATACATATATATATATATATATATATATATATACAGTGGGGCAAAAAAGTATTTAGTCAGCAACCGATTGTGCAAGTTATCCCACTTAAAATGATGACAGAGGTCTGTAATTTTCATCATAGGTACACTTCAACTGTGAGAGACAGAATGTGAAAAAAAAATCCAGGAATTCACATTGTAGGAATTTTAAAGAATTTATTTGTAAATTATGGTGGAAAATAAGTATTTGGTCACTTCAAACAAGGAAGATCTCTGGCTCTCACAGACCTGTAACTTCTTCTTTAAGAAGCTCTTCTGTCCTCCACTTGTTACCTGTATTAATGGCACCTGCTTGAACTCGTTATCTGTATAAAAGACACCTGTCCACAGCCTCAAACAGTCAAACTCCAAACTCCACTATGGCCAAGACCAAAGAGCTGTCGAAGGACACCAGGAAAAGAATTGTAGACCTGCACCAGACTGAAGTTTGCCAGAGAGCACATGGATGGTACAGCAAAGGATTGGGGGAATGTCATGTGGTCAGATGAAACCAAAATAGAACTTTTTGGTATAAACTCAACTCGTCGTGTTAGGAGGAAGAAGAATACTGAGTTGCATCCCAAGAACGCCATACCTACTGTGAAGCTTGGGGGTGGAAACATCATGCTTTGGGGTTGTTTTTCTGCTAAGGGGACAGGCCGACTGATCCGTGTTAAGGAAAGAATGAATGGGGCCATGTATCGTGAGATTTTGAGCCAAAACCTCCTTCCATCAGTGAGAGTTTTGAAGATGAAACGTGGCTGGGTCTTCCAGCATGACAATGATCACAAACACACCGCCCGGGCAACGAAGGAGTGGCTCCGTAAGAAGCATTTGAAAGTCCTGGAGTGGCCTCGCCAGTCTCCAGACCTCAACCCCATAGAAAATCTGTGAAGGGAGTTGAAAGTCCGTGTTGCTCGGCGACAGCCCCAAAACATCACTGCTCTCGAGAAGATCTGCATGGAGGAATGGGCCAAAATACCAGCTACTGTGTGTGCAAACCTGGTAAAGACCTATAGTAATCGTTTGACCTCTGTTATTGCCAACAAAGGTTATATTACAAAGTATTGAGTTGAATTTTTGTTATTGACCAAATACTTATTTTCCACCATAATTTACAAATAAATTCTTCAAAAATCCTACAATGTGAATTCCTGGATTTTTTGTTCACATTCTGTCTCTCACAGTTGAAGTGTACCTATGATGAAAATTACAGACCTCTGTCATCATTTTAAGTGGGAGAACTTGCACAATTGGTGGCTGACTAAATACTTTTTTGCCCCACTGTATATATATATATATATATATATATATATATATATATATATATATAGGTGGCGACTTGTCCAGGGCGTACCCCGCCTTCCGCCCAAATGCAGCTGAGATAGGCTCCAGCACCCCCTGTGACTCCAAAAGGGACAAGCGGTAGAAAATTTATATTTGGTGTGTGTCATTAGCTGACTGCACTAAAGATGTTTTGTGATGTTGTCCCACATATGTTTGCATGAGAAACATAACAATGACAATAATGATAACCATTAGGATAATGATAAATGAGCATATGAACAAGAAGACATAATGAACCTTTATGAGCAGAGGAAAATGATGATCATAAATAATAACATTAAGGATAATGATGAGAATAATGATAATGATGAGGATAATGATAATGGTGAGGATGATGATATTGATGAGAATAATGATGAGGATGATGATATCCGTGGGGATAATGATAAGGATTACGATAATGAGGATAATGATAATCATTAACAATAACAGTGAGGGAAAAAATGATAATGATGATGATTAAGAGGATTAAGAGGATAATGATAATCATAAACAATAATAATTAGGATAATAATGAGAATAATGATGATGATGATGAGGATAATGATAATCATAAACAATAATCATGAGGATAATGATGAGAATAAGGACAATATTAGGATGATGATAATAATGAGGATAATGATAAGGATTATGATAATGATAATGGTGACCATAATGATAATAATGATGATGATTTTGAGGATAATGATAATCATAAACAATATTAATGAGGATAAGGATGAGAATAATGATAATGATTAGGATGATGATATAAATGAGGATAATGATAAGGATTATGATAGTAATAATGACGAGAATAATTATAATGATGACGATGGTGATATTAATGAGGATAATGATAAGGATTCTGATAATGATAATGATGAGAATGACGATAATGATGAGGATGATGATAATTATAAACAATAATTATGAGGATAATTATGAGAACAATTATAATGACTAGAATGATGAGGATAATGGTAATCATAAACAACAATGAGGATAAGGATTAAAATATTGGTAATGATTAGGATGATGATATTAATGAGGATAATGATAAGGATTATGATAGTGATAATGATGAGAATAATGATAATGATGACGATGGCGAGGATGATGATCATCATAAACAATAATAATGAGGATAATGATGAGAATAACGAAAATAATGACGATGATGAGGGTAATGATAATCATAAACAATAATAATGAGGATAATGATGAGAATAATGATAATAATGACGATGATGAGGATAATGATAATTATAAACAATAATTTTGAGGATAATGATGAGACTAATGATACTGATAAGGATGATAATATTAATGAAGATAATGATATTGATGAGAATAATGATGATAAGGATGATGAAGATGATGATGATGATGAGAATAATGATAGTTAGTGAACAAATACATGTTTAGATTCTACGTCAAAAAAGTCAAGACCTACAATAACACCGTCAAACAGGTCAGAACCAGGGGCGCGTCCAGACTTGGTTTTCTGGGGTGGCACCTAGTTCTGCTTGGGTTGCGCCCCTAAAACAGTTAGTGTACCCCAGGAGCAGCTGTGGCTACTATAGTAGTTCCCCACAGTTAAAAAGTATGGAGTAAACCTTCTTGCTGACATGAAACAATATTGCAAAATATTGAGCTGGCAACAAAATCCTAACACAGTATGTTGACGTTCCTCTTTAATAAAGTACAAATTCCAAAACCTTTATTTACATTTAAAATACTAACACAGTATGTCAACGTTTGTTCCTCTTTAATAAAGTACAAATTCATAAACCTTTATTTACATTTAAAATACTGACACAGTATATCAACGTTCCTCTTTAATTAGGTACACATTCATAAAACTTTATTTACATTTAAAATGCTAACACAGTATGTCAATGCTCCTCTTTAATAAAGTACAAATTCATAAACCCTTATTTACCAGAGGTGTGGACTCGAGTCACATGACTTGGACTCGAGTCAGACTCGAGTCATGAATTTGATGACTTTAGACTCGACTTGACAAAATGTAAAAAGACTTGCAACTCGACTTAGACTTTAACATCAATGACTTGTGACTTCACTTGGACTTGAGCCTTTTGAATTGACATGACTTGACATGACTTGCTACTTTCCCCAAAACCCAAAGATGAAAAAGTTATTCGGGAGCGCTCCGTATTTTTCATTGTGTACTTGTCTATCAGCGTTGCGTGTGTCAGCTGGTGTGCTCTCAGTACAACAGCCAATCAAATTAGATCTACTTTGTTTTCATCACACAGCATTCATCCAATCAAATTGCAGGACAACCAACGAAGAAGACATGTCCAAACCACACGCCAGTGAACAAAAAATGATACCTAAAATAATTTAGTTTGGGTATAAAAATTACGAGGTGGTCAACACAAAACGGTTTGCAGTATGCAACACATGCGGTTCCAAAATTACTGATGGAGAGGCAACAACTTCCAACTTCGTCCGGCATTTGAAGTTGCACAAAGAACGGTAAGTTTTGAATGTAAGATAACGTTTATTGGCTAAGTAACGTGACTTTTATTTGCTGTGTAGTTAAATCAGTGAGGCTGTAAACTCACTGCTAACGTTATAACGTTATTGCAAACACGGGAATCTGTTGCAGTTCACTACCTTATTCATACTTTTTGTTCAGTGATTTTTTCAAGCAGGGTTACGTTAGTCAATATATCACACGTAACGTTAGACGGCGGTCAGCAGCACCGCGTATTTTAGCCACCTAAAAAAAGACAAAAATAGTAAAATAAAGGTCAGTTAAAATGTGTACTATATTATGAATATGTGTACCGTTTTAGCTAGCTTTCTGACATACTGTTGGTTGTTTACCTCAGTGGTCCCCAACCACCGGGCCGCGGCCCGGTACTGGTCCGTGGATCGATTGGTATCGGGCCGCACAAGAATTAATTTTTTTTTTTTCTTTTTTTAATTAAATCAACATAAAAAACACAAGATACACTTACAAGTAGTGCACCAACCCAAAACAACTCTCTCCCCCCTTTTGTTCTGGGCATTGAACATGAAGACTCTTCCTTCACTGTTCCGAGTGGCCATGAGAGTCTTGGCAGTGCCTGCCTCCAGTGCTCCAGTGGAGCGAGTTTTCAGCCATGGTGGCATCATACTACGCCCCCATCGTGCACAAATGACTGACAGACTCTTGGCTAATTTGGTCTTTTGCAAATGCAATGCAGCATAGGGCCCTGACATATAAAAAGTACAACTTTTTTGTTATGTTCACGTATATGTCATGTTTTTTCAATGTTAACACTTTTGAACAAATAAGTACATTTGCACTTTATTTTTCAATGTGTTTGTTCTGTAAAGGAATGAGTTAATGTTTAAAATGACTGGTTAATAGTGCTATTATAAAGTGCAATGTCAGCACAATTTTCTTTCCTGCAATTTAAAATGCACTTGTTTTAATAAATAAATACAGCGTTTGAAAAGCATACACAATCTGTGTTAATATATTAGTCTGTGGTTAAAAGGACTTGAAAGGACTCGAAACTCAAAATGCAGGACTTAGGACTTGACTTGAGACTTTCCAGTCTTGACTTTGGACTTGACTCGGGGCTTGCCTGTCTTGACTCGGGACTTGACTCGGACTTGAGGGCAAAGACTTGAGACTTACTTGTGACTTGCAAAACAATGACTTGGTCCCACCTCTGTCTATCTGTCCATCCATGTTCTTTCCATGGCCCCGCTGTCCCTCAAGCAACTAAAATGCATGCATGCATATATTACCAGTGACGTGCGGTGAGGTTGATGGCTGGTGAGGCACTGACTTCATCACAGTCAGATTTACAAACATGTGAACCCTAAAGAGTATCTTATTCACCATTTGATTGGCAGCAGTTAACGGGTTATGTTTAAAAGCTCATACCAGCATTCTTCCCTGCTTGGCACTCAGCATCAAGGGTTGGAATTGGGGGTTAAATCACCAAAAATGATTCCCGGGCGCGGCGCGGCGCCGCTGCTGCCCACTGCTCCCCTCACCTCCCAGGGGGTGATCAAGGGGATGGGTCAAATGCAGAGGACACATTTCACCACACCTAGTGTGTGTGTGTGACAATCATTGGTACTTTAACTTAACTTTAACTTTACACATACAAACTGTAGCACACAAAAAAGCACATTTAATAAAAAAAACGTAATTATGGTCTTACCTTTACTTATAAATGAAGTCCATGCGCAGCTCCTTTTGAACAAAAGCATCGATAACTTGTTTATAGAAGTCTTCCTTATCTTTCTTCAGTTTTAAAAGTCTCTGTGTCTCGATGGAGATCTTCCTTTAAGTATTACCTCCTGCTTCGATTGAAAGTCCAGTTTAGAAAACTGTTTTATTTTAGATATGTAATCCTCCATGTTAATAGTCCAGGCAAGAGGAAAAAATAAACGATCGCTGCTAACTGTTGCTGCTTGTTGTCACTTCTTCTGCAGCCGAGTAGTCGCAAGAATGATCTCTGGGATCACTAGCGCCCTCTACCACCAGGAGGCGGGATTACTGCGAGCCTCACACAGTGCGTCTTCGCAGCCGTTTTATGATTGCTCAGCACAAGAAATACGTTACACACATACAGTTGTTGACAAAATACACTGTACATTATATACCTCAGCTAACTAAACTATGGAAATGTATAATATAATTCATATAGCAATACGGTCTCACTGCACAGCAGACCAGCAGTTAGCCGAGTCATTGCGCAATCCATGGTGAGGCTCAACTCAGTGACGTGCCTCAACTGGCTGGTGACTCACCGCAAGTCTCTTCTCAGTATTTGAACGGCAAATGTGAAAATTCAGCCATTTTGAATAAAAATAATATAAAACTGGTGACGTTAAATGGAAAATAACTTTATAGTATAATCACTGGATACATATAACAATTTAATTTTCTTTTTTTCTTTTTACATTTTTTTTCTTTCCATGATGGCACGTGAGGCCCCGCCTCACCTGCCTCCCCTGACTGCACGTCACTGTATACAGGTAAAAGCCAGTAAATTAGAATATTTTGAAAAACTTGATTTATTTCAGTAATTGCATTCAAAAGGTGTAACTTGTACATTATATTTATTCATTGCACACAGACTGATGCATTCAAATGTTTATTTCATTTAATTTTGATGATTTGAAGTGGCAACAAATGAAAATCCAAAATTCCGTGTGTCACAAAATTAGAATATTACTTAAGGCTAATACAAAAAAGGGATTTTTAGAAATGTTGGCCAACTGAAAAGTATGAAAATGAAAAATATGAGCATGTACAATACTCAATACTTGGTTGGAGCTCCTTTTGCCTCAATTACTGCGTTAATGCGGCGTGGCATGGAGTCGATGAGTTTCTGGCACTGCTCAGGTGTTATGAGAGCCCAGGTTGCTCTGATAGTGGCCTTCAACTCTTCTGCGTTTTTGGGTCTGGCATTCTGCATCTTCCTTTTCACAATACCCCACAGATTTTCTATGGGGCTAAGGTCAGGGGAGTTGGCGGGCCAATTTAGAACAGAAATACCATGGTCTGTAAACCAGGCACGGGTAGATTTTGCGCTGTGTGCAGGCGCCAAGTCCTGTTGGAACTTGAAATCTCCATCTCCATAGAGCAGGTCAGCAGCAGGAAGCATGAAGTGCTCTAAAACTTGCTGGTAGACGGCTGCGTTGACCCTGGATCTCAGGAAACAGAGTGGACCGACACCAGCAGATGACATGGCACCCCAAACCATCACTGATGGTGGAAACTTTACACTAGACTTCAGGCAACGTGGATCCTGTGCCTCTCCTGTCTTCCTCCAGACTCTGGGACCTCGATTTCCAAAGGAAATGCAAAATTTGCATGGTTGGGTGATGGTTTGGGGTGCCATGTCATCTGCTGGTGTCGGTCCACTCTGTTTCCTGAGATCCAGGGTCAACGCAGCCGTCTACCAGCAAGTTTTAGAGCACTTCATGCTTCCTGCTGCTGACCTGCTCTATGGAGATGGAGATTTCAAGTTCCAACAGGACTTGGCGCCTGCACACAGCGCAAAATCTACCCGTGCCTGGTTTACGGACCATGATATTTCTGTTCTAAATTGGCCCGCCAACTCCCCTGACCTTAGCCCCATAGAAAATCTGTGGGGTATTGTGAAAAGGAAGATGCAGAATGCCAGACCCAAAAACACAGAAGAGTTGAAGGCCACTATCAGAGCAACCTGGGCTCTCATAACACCTGAGCAGTGCCAGAAACTCATCAACTCCATGCCACGCCGCATTAACGCAGTAATTGAGGCAAAAGGAGCTCCAACCAAGTATTGAGTATTGTACATGCTCATATTTTTCATTTTCATACTTTTCAGTTGGCCAACATTTCTAAAAATCCCTTTTTTGTATTAGCCTTAAGTAATATTCTAATTTTGTGACACACGGAATTTTGGATTTTCATTTGTTGCCACTTCAAATCATCAAAATTAAATGAAATAAACATTTGAATGCATCAGTCTGTGTGCAATGAATAAATATAATGTACAAGTTACACCTTTTGAATGCAATTACTGAAATAAATCAAGTTTTTCAAAATATTCTAATTTACTGGCTTTTACCTGTATTCTATTCTATTCCCAAAAAGAACATCAGAAGTCTACAAATATTACAAAACTCTGCTTCAGAGTGGATTTTAAAATTATTTTATTAGTTTTTAAATGTCTTGCGCCTTCTTATCTATCTGACCTGCTTTTGCCATATCACCCCTGGCAGATCATGTGGTTTGGTATTTGGTAAAGCCTTTGAGCTGTATACTGCTTTCCTTGTCCATGATGTTCCCCGCCTTCCTTGTCCAGGGTGTACTCCTCCTTCTTTGTCCAGGGTGTACTCATTCTACCTTGTCCAGGGTGTACTCCTCCTTCCTTGTCCAGGATGTACCCCGCCCTCTGCCCAAATGCAGCTGGGATAGGCTCCAGTACCCTATGACCCCGAGAGGGACATGCGGTAGAAAATGGATGGATGGATAATGATGAGAATAATGATGAGGAGGATTAAGATGATGAGAATGATGATGAGAATGATGAGAATAATGATGATGATGATGATGATCATGATGATGATAACGATGATGATGATGAGGAGGAGGAGGACGATGATGACGATGATGATGATGATGATAATTATAATGATGATGATGATGGTGATGATGATGAGAATAATGATGATGATGATGATGATGATGATGTGGATGATGATGATGATGATGATGATGATGATGATGATGATGATGAAAATGATGATGATGATGATGATGATCATGATGATGATGATAGGGATGATGATGATGATGATGATGATGATGATGAGAATGATGATGATGGTGATGATGATGATGATGAGAATTATAATGATGGTGATGATGATGAGAATAATGATGATGATGATGATGATGATGATAATGTGGATGATGATGATGATGATGAAAATGATGATGATGATGATGTTGATGATGATCATGATGATGATGATAGGGATGATGATGATGATGATGATGATGATGATGATGATGATGAGAATGATGATGATGGTGATGATGATGATGATGATGATCATGATGATGATAACGATGATGATGATGAGGAGGAGGAGGACGATGATGATGATGATGATGATGATGATGATGATGATGATGATGATGATGAGAATAATGATGATCATGATGATGATAACGATGATGATGATGAGGAGGAGGAGGACGATGATGATGATGATGATGATGATGATGATGATGATGATGAGAATTATAATGATGATGATGATGGTGATGATGATGATGATGATGATGATGATGATGATAATGTGGATGATGATGATGATGATGATGATGATGATGATGATGATGATGAAAATGATGATGATGATGATGTTGATGATGATCATGATGATGATGATAGGGATGATGATGATGATGATGAGAATGATGATGATGGTGATGATGATGATGATGATAATGGTGATGATGAGAATGATGAGGAGGAGGAGGAGGAGGAGGAGGGGGAGGAGAAGGATGATTTTGATGATGATGATGATGATGATGATGATGATGATGATGATGATGATGATGATGACTCACGCATGCTGACGAGGACCAGAGGGTGGGAGCACATTACACCAGTTTTAAAGTATCTGCATTGGCTACTCGTCTGCTTCAGGGTGGATTTTAAAGTTATTTTATTAGTTTTTAAATGTCTTGCTGACCTGCTTTTACCATATCACCCCTGGCAGATCCTGTGGTTCGGTATTTGGTAAAACGTTTGAGCTGCACCCCGCTTTCCTTCTCCAGGGTGTACCCCGCCTCCCTTGTCCAGGGTGTACTCCTCCTTCCTTGTCCAGGGTGTACTCCTCCTTCTTTGGCCAGGGTGTAATCCTCCTTCCTTGTCCAGGGTGTACTCCTCCTCCCTTGTCCAGGGTGTACTCCTCCTTCTTTGACCAGGGTGTACTCCTCCTTCCTTGTCCAGGGTGTACTCCTCCTTCCTTGTCCAGGGTGTACTCCTCCTCCCTTTTCCAGGGTGTACTCCTCCTTCTTTGACAAGGGTGTACTCCTCCTTCCTTGTCCTGGGTGTACTCATCCTTCCTTGTCCAGGGTGTACCACGGCTTGTGCCCAAAAGCAGCTGGGATAGGCTCCAGTCACCCCATGACTCCGAGAAGGACAAGCAAATGATGGTGATGATGATGATGATGATGACAACGATGATGATGATGATGATGATGATGATGAAGATGATGATGATGATGATGATGATGAGGATGATGATGATGATGATGATGATGATGATGATTTCAAGCTGGCTTCCTAGTGTGTAAGGTGAATCAGTGGCAGACACACATTAACCTGTACCAATAATACAGTAATACAATGATACATTTTAGTAATATTTCAATGAAGTTGTGAACATTTTAGTAATAATTTAATCATGTTATGAACATTTTTAGTAATATGTCAATCAAGTTATGCACATTTTAATAATTTTTCAATCAAGTTATGAACATTTAAGTCATGTTTCAATCAAGGTATGAACATTTTAAGAATGTTTCAATAAAGTTGTGAACATTTTAGTAATATTTAATTCAAGGTATGAACATTCTAGTAATATTTCAATCAAGTTATGAACATTTTAGTAATATGTCAATCAAGTAATTAACATTTTAGTAAAATGTCATTCAAGGTATGAATATTTTAGTAATATGTCAATTAAGTTCTGAACATTTTAGTAATGTTTCAATCAAGTTATGAAAATGTTTGTAATATTTAAATTAAGTTATGAACAATTTAGTAATAATTCAATGACGTTATGAAAATTTATTAATATGTCAATCAAGTTATGAACATTTTAGTTATATTTCATCAAATGTATGATCATTTTAGTGATATTT